>NW_012130083.1:1538305-1544111 GCF_000143395.1 Atta cephalotes
TTATTATTAATTATATATATATATATATATATATATATATTATTATATATATATATATATATATATATATATATATATATATATCGCTTTTTTCTAAAAACATAGCCGATACATCTTGGACCTGAAAAAATCAAGCAGCGCCATTTCTTTCGATCTCTCTCGCTCCACTACATATGCAGGATATGTCGCAGTATGTATGGTGTGATATTGCCTGGACTCACCGATCCTCTTCACATGGACGTCTCGATTGAAGGAAACGCTCCTCTCGGCAGGCTCGGAGACGGAAGCCCTGGGTACAACGGGGGGTAGTAAATGCGTGCCGGGAGGGTTGCAGCCTTCTCCCCCTCTTAGCAATTCCGAGCGTTGCATCGTGAGCATCTTGCCTTTCAACCTTTTCTCCCGATCATGCCCAGCTAGGAACACCGTTTCCCGTTTCGCCCAAGCCCCGTTTCGTGCTTACGTTTATACTTTTATTATCCCACCCCAGAGCGTTCTCACCTCTGATCTTACCTTCCCCTTTCCCCTTTTCTGCTCTCAAGAGAGCAGAACCCGTAGACCCGATCACCGACCTGTAAGCCAAGCAAAGCTGTGCTTTTAATATCTAAGATAATCTCATCGACAGAAATGCGATTACTTCCTTTTTCGTTCGTTGCTCCAATTTAAAATCTGTTTCGTTCGATCGAGAAAGCACGAGAGTTTATTTAGAAGTTCTCTTTTTCAATACGCGAATAATAAGATTTTTTCAGTGTTCTAATAAAGGAATTGGATATAATAAGCGTTTATCAATATAACTGCGTAAGCTGATAGGGCGTATCATTTGTAACAAGCTCCTCCAGACTTACTCCGCTTTCCAAACAAACAATCGACTGAATTGTTCCTCAGTTATCATGAGAATGCAGTTTGCGTTCGAGAACGCGCGCTTTCTGTACATATTATTTCTATGCACGCGTATGCGTTTATACGTGCGCGTATGCATGCATGAAAAAAATGAGAGAAAGAGAAATGATAGGCATCGTGTGTTCCCGGCGACGTGTCTATACTAGCGCATGCCAACTGTAGGTAGATGATGATAAACGCAACGAGTGATAATGGTTCTCTTTGTCGTGCAGGAAGATGGGATACTCGAGATACGTGCAACGATATAATGACAGTGACAGGGATGATGGTGACGGCGCATAATATCGGCAATGAATTCGTTGATGAGAACTTTGCTAATAGGAGCGATTGTACGACTTCTGTCGTTTTTTCTCACATCCGTCCGCATTAAGCATTATCGTAATTATGATTAGGATTCTGAACGCCTTGCTTTTCCTATCGATGTTACGATCTAAACGCAACACCTAATTTAAATTTCATGAAAGTTGTAACTTCAAAGTCTCATGTCGTCAGTTCGAGGCAACAAGTTGACTTGATTTAATTAATTTCTGATTTATTCACAACGTGAATTTGTTTATTTTCGTTTTTGGCATATTTTGTTTGTCACAAGTAAATGTCGTTTGAGAAAAACTAATTCATTTCACGATAATATTCTCTTATATACCCGTAGACTTTTTATTGAAATCTTCAATTTCCACAGGTATTCACGGAAATTAATAGCTGAATAAGTAGTTTATTAGTTTCCAAGTTGCACATCCGGCGAGACGCCTATTTTCATCACTTGGAATCTATTTCCTCAGGAATAATCACAGATATTTGCATATTGTTTCATAACGCTGTGACGAAAGATAGAACTCATGCAATGCAATAAAACCTATCGATGCGATAGAATCCTTTCTCTTACAATTAGAAAATAAAAGCAAGAAACATACAGTCCCAAATATGTCAAAATCAAGAGATCGTAATCGATAAAACTATCGGTAACTGTCCAAAGTAATATTACGTTTCAATGATCAGTCAGTGTAAGACGTCATTTGTTTTCACGAATTTACGTAAATCGATAAGACAATCAATCTTGGATCCCGCGGCGTATAGAAGCAAAACGTTGGACATGGACATCTCGATAAAAACGATTCTAAAAATATTGCTGACGACGGTCACTTGGACGACAGTCAAGCGGAAACGTCGGGACTGCTCATTATCATTATAAGCGTTTTATTTCACTAGATGTTTTTCGCGCTATCGTATAAAAACAACGTCCTGCTTTTTTTAAGAAGTCGGCCTTCATCGTGATTCTTTTATTGCGCAAAGTGGTTTCAACTAGTTGCAATTGATGCACATATATTATGCTCCAAAATTCATCGTCAATAGAATAATAAATATATAACTTATTATTAGTTTGAAAATTTTTAACTCTCTTAAAAATCTACATAAAATTTTTTATTATATTTTAAATATCGAAGGTACAATAAAAACAACATTAAAATTAACTTTACAAATTGACTTTGATAAAAAAATTATTGTATTACTTTCCGAGACAAAAAAAAAGAATTGCTGTAAAAGGAATTAACATTCGTTTGTCCACTCGCGATCGAGTCATTCGCCCTTGAAACAAATAAAGGTGACCCTGCGCGCGCACGTACGTCCATCTCTCAAGGCCATCTGACCAGAGTGACACATTGTCTTGGCGAGTTCTCGCATACGTGACACATGGGGGTGAGCCGTCGCTCAATGACTTTATTAGCCCCGGGAGAGCGTAAGGGAAAACACGGTTTTCAAATGAGACAATTTGCATGGAGCCTGATTCAAGGATTAAGATACACTTGGGAGGCTCGGTAGCCATATTTGGCAAACAGGCGGGTTGTTCCCCGCGGAGACCTTGCTATAAAAACTGACGTTAATATATATTTTTTTTCGAGATTCGAGAGTTTACGACGGGACCCTTTTGCCCATTGACTCCCACGCGCTTTCTAGTCACCCTAATCGCGTGGAGAAATGCTCGATTCGATTTGGGGGGTAAAAAAAATTGGCGATCGTGGGTTTCGACCGGACCATGTCTAATGTACGAGAAGGACCTTTAATGCGTTCATCGTTACTCTCTACGACGTTGGATAACAGTAAAACGAAAGATAAGAATGTTACTAAGTGCAGCGACACGACTATATGCTCAGGATTTTAATTCCACCCTATGTGCATTCCGATGTATTTTTCTTTTCCTTGCGGAAAGAAGACAGGAATTAAGATAGTTGACGGTAAGCGGAGGAAATTACGCTGAGTTATGTGGGAACATCATGTTGTATTTAAAAATACTTGTAAAATATGTTCAAGATGGTATCTTACGTTATTTCTTGTATTACTATACTACTGCTGTACAAGGATAATATTAATTGTATTACTTTGTAAATTTTATTTAGTGATTGCAATGAAAAGATTATTCAGTTTCTTAAATACATCACACAAATTGAAATAAATGTAATTTAATTTGCTTTTTTAGCATTGCAAATGTTGGTAGCGAGAATGTTATAATTTTGTCGTGGTGACACACATCCGATGTGCAGGATCCCTTAATACATGTTATTTGCTGTTTCCTGATGTTACATAACAGCGCAAACAGGAATAATAAAAACGTAACCTGACGGAGCGTGCGACGCTCGCGTTCCGAATTTTGCGATGATTTCATGTCGCGATGTCCTCGCCGCTAGTCATTAGCGGCGGCGAGATCCGGACAAAGGCATACTTAAATTTGTTCTCTCTCGCGTGTTAGAATTAGAATCTTCACGGAGAGATAGAATAAAAGTAAAAGAAATCGGAAAGAATATTAGAAGCCACAAAAAGTCAAGGCGAAGTCGTGTTCTCGCATCCATTCCAAATGTTTCCTCTAACGGTTCCTTCCCGCGTCCACCTTTGAAATATTTCACATTCGTTTCGGAATAACAGCACGAAAATTAGAATCGCACCGGCAATAAAATCATATCAAACCTGGTTATATGACTATTTTCTAGCCCTATAATGCGCGCGCGTTCAGTTACCGCGCGTAATAAACACTCTCATTTCGCGCGCAAAATGTTTAGCACCTTCTTCATTGACTTTTATTGACGTGTAGAATCCCGATAATAAAATTGGAGATAGTGTCCGTTTCGTCCCGCAACCAGATGCGAAGGATTTGCTCGACCCTCGGAGGTGCGAAGTCTCGCGTTTGTAATCGCAATTCAACCACCATTAGAAGCTGCTGCTGGATTATAGAGCAAGAGGAAATCTAAATTGAGCATTAATTATAAATGGTTATATACTATTAAATTCGTAATGTGAAATTACTCAATTTGAGTTATTTTTAATTATTTCTACAGGCCGTTACTACTCAACATATCGTTAATTTAATTAAAACGATGGAGTTAAATAATTTAATTTAAAAAAATGAATTTAAATTTAATTCAATTTAATTTATTGTTTATTAAAAAAAAAGTGCATATGTTAATATGAACGAAATGAAATTGTTTATTTTTAAATTAACATGCTATGACATAATCACAGAAATGGATTGATTTATATTTCGACACTCGTGGAAATAAAAAATAATAACATTTTATTTAATTTAAGGAATTATTGCTTCTTTGATATTTAATAGTAGATAAACTTTACGTACTTTCCATATAACTAAACATAATAATTTAAATTTGAAATTTAAATATGGACTTCAATACATATATGAAAGTGTTTTATTCTCGCAGATCACAGGAGAAATCACCAAAAATTAATATACTCATAAACATAAAAGGTTCCATTTTACTCTTAATAATTTGATAACTAAATATTTTGATAACTGGAAGCAATTGTATTCTTTACACAAATTTTTGCAAAAATATTAATCTAAAAGATTTTTTAAATATTTTATATTTATGTTTTACCTGGGGGATTTTTTTTGTAAAACTAATTAATTTATTAACATTTATAATAATTTGTCTTTTAATAAATTCTTTTTAGATTAATATAAAATTTAACAATATCTTTAATACTTAGAAGAGATTATTTTTTACACGAATTTAAACATTTAAAAATTAAAATAATTGACCTTTCGTTGGGACCTCTCGTTGGATCGCTTGTTGAACACACTCGTTCGCGAAAACAAGTTGATGAGATTTTTTATTTCGTTATTTTTTCGCTGGCGAAGCGGTGCGTTTTACAGTTAATACCACCAGACTGCCCAATAAATTTGCGTGGACATCGTACAGTATGACCGAAAAAAGATACGCCGGTCTCAACTGGACACTCATTACGATCATCGTGACATTTCCGCGTGTACAAGTCCGATATTTATTTTTCTTAACGTTCTCACAAACTCGAAACTCACCTTTCGTTTCTAGCCATCCGTCGCCCATTTACGTCGTGCAGTTGGAGAATTGACGAGGCCAGGGAAAGATTTTAATTTAGATCGCCGCGCGCGCACGAGAAGAGGAATCGCGCGATGCTCGTGTAAAAGCCAGAAGGAAACCTCGCGCGTGTTCTTCGGAGCACCGGTACTTATAAAATTCCTGCTTCGACGTTGTTCTTTCCGACGCTCCACGTAGATCCCTATGAACTTTATCTCTAACGGCTTACAAGCACTCTGTTCGGGACGAATCTCTGTGTTGCCCGACACAATTTGCCGATAGATCATATCTCGAACGTTTTAGTTGTTCAAGATTCTCCAGTTTGTCCATCATAGTTTCTTTTTTGAAATCTATTGGGCTTTTTAATTTGTTCACATTTTCATGTTTTTCGGAACGTGTAAGATATTTCATATATTAAAATAGCATCACTACTTTATTTTGGCAATGTTATCAAAATTATCGTAGTAATAAAGTTTGGATATTTATAATACTTTTCAAGATATTAAAAATATTTACGAATTTATGAATTTATGAATCTCATTTTATGCTCTCTCTCTCTCTCT
>NW_012130083.1:1544131-1547636 GCF_000143395.1 Atta cephalotes
TAAACTTAAATTAACGTTAAACGGTTAAAGTTAAAAGTTTAAGGTTAAGTTAATTTAATTAATTAACTTTTACTAAGTAATTAATTAAAAATTAAATTTAACGTTAATTTAATTAGTAATTTAATTAGTAATACTCTATTTATTGTCTCTCTCTCTCTCTCTCTCTCTCTCTCTCTCTCTCTCTCTCTCTGATTTTTAGAAAGATACGTTGTTAGATATATAATATATAATAAAAGGAGCAGAAATAATAATTTAAATCCTTAGTTAAATATCATTTCGTCCTTTTTAATTTCCATGCGTCAAAATGTTAATTAAGTCATTTTCTGTGGTTAGTTTTAAAGTAAAACATCGTCCATATTAACTATTCCATTTAGTAAATAATAAACTAAATTTGAGTTAAATTCTTTTTTAAATTATTTAACATCATCGTTTTGGTAAAATTTATAACATATTGAGTACGAAGCGATCTATAGAAACGATGAAAAATAACTCCAATTGTGGATATAATTTAACATTATGAATTTAACAATGTATATATAGATGGAATTATCATATTATATGTTACCATCATGACATGTTTACAGAAAGATTAAAAACGCTATAAAACCAAATATAAACTTGATTTCATCAGCATATGAAAAATATAATTATTAATATTGTAGAAATATTATTAGTATTGTAGAAATAAGCTTGGGATAGCTAGCTAATAGTTTTTTGAAAAGCTTTAAATAATTTCGTAATTTGACGTATTTCCTAACGTTTTCTGTAAAGCAGGAGGGAGGAGGAGTCTACAATGAGATTTTTTAAATCGTAAAAAACTAATCAAAAAATATAGTCAAAAAATGTAAAAAAAAATAATCGACTATGATTGGAGCTTACAGCTCAAAGCTTAAAGTTTAAATTTTACTTAAAATTTCATTGCAAACGCTTAACAATCGATATAATTTTTTTGTTCCATTTTTAAAGGATGATAATAAATATTATTCGAGAAAGCGGATTGTTACTGTATCGCTCAACGCGGAAATATGATTCAAAACTAATAGAACACGCTGAGGCACGGTATGTGCGCAAAGAGCATGACGCAGATGCCAGAAATGGAAATGGAAGTCACACAAGTCGCGACTCGTGACTCGCGAGGAAAAAAAACCGGCAGGATCGCTTTATTTGCGTAACTGCTATTACGTTCCGCGCGCCTTCTTCGTTACTCGATTATGCGAGATGGGTCATCGCTTATTCACGGCCTGGCTGAGAAATCTGGACGCCACACGAAGGGTCACGTTACGTGCGGGTGCATTATGGTGAATGGATCCAGCAACGGCGATTCCCATCGAAGGCATCCATCCTATCTTCTTCTCGCTCGCTCGCGCGAGTAACACTGACACACTTCGTACATCAAGGCCGAAAGTTCTCCCGGTACACGATGTTTATCGTTGCACCGTCTCGTGTATTCCGTCTTCTTTATATCCGCGTACGTCTCAATCGCGACGCACGCCCGCCATACGATAAAACGCCATATCGGGAGATTCAATGAGAGGATTTGCACTTCAAGTGTGATCTTCATCTTGCGAGTGCGGACAGGCGAAAGAGCGAAAGGAAAACGGTGAAAAAGAAGCAATCGCGAGTTCTGCGCATCGAGTTTACTTTGAAGCAAAGTTCTTATGATATAGAAGACATGATATACATATACAGTTTAAAAAAAATAAAATTAAAATAAATTTTTGAATAAGATTTTTAATTAAGCATGAACTAGAAGAAGAGAAAATGCTTCGAAGTTATGTCTGATCATTGAGCTATTAAAACTACTTGTTTGAGTTTCTGAAATGATAGGAGATGATCTGTTTAATTATATTTTTGAAAAATATAATTATATTTTAATATAATTAACTATATATTGATTTTCACTATAAAATTATAATTAATTACAAAAAATCTTTCATTAAAAGATAAATTTCATTAAAAATGTAATAAACAAAATTTATTTACAATATATTTAATATTACGTATGTCTAATATAATATAATATTAAAAAAGATATCTTTTTTCATGATTGGATAATAATTATTTCAATGAATTGGGTTTTGTTTAGATTTAAAAAAGATATTATAAAACTGGCTAGTTCAAACTTAATTAATAAATCAATATTCATTTACATTTATAAAATTAAATTAATAACCTTGTAATATTTCTCTATAATTATAATAGATTTTCTATTAAGTTATCTCCAAGCTACCTCCAAGCTATCATCAACAACACGATAATTATGAGATAACTTTTATTGTGTTTATTAAAAAAAAAACTAATTCGACAGATCCGACTCAGAGACGATTAATTTGACTGGTCGTGTAATTCACGGTCGTAAATCTTTTAGCATATTAATTTGGGAGACACACCTGATCTCGAGAGAGATCTTTGAGGACAGATTTTACTATCACCCGTGCCAGACATTTCCATAAATGTTTATATCCGCTGTAATCAGTACGCTCGGACGTCGACGCGTTGTTAATACGGTTGCATCAATGAATAATACGCGCACCTCCTTCATATCCTGCTCATCCCGCGAGCAGCTTTCTCGCGTCATATCGCGATCGCTCCCCATAGCGAGCAAGCGAGGAGCTCGCGCATGATCGGCCGACTCGATCTCGAAACGGGCAGATTAAACGCCTAGATTCGCGAAGCGCGCGCCGCGAGAGAGGCCTAGCTGCCTAGCCGCACACGCGGTGATTAAAGTGTCCGTTAACGCGAGTTAATTGATCTTTCAGTTAATGGGATATTACCCTTCCGCTGGATTTCTGGTTTGCCCAGCGCAGCGCAACGCCCGGCTGGCCGACCAGCCGATAGATCCAATCTGCGCGCGAAATAACTCGCGCTCTCGCTCTCGTGCGAGACTCTCTATAATCTATTCGATCCCGCGAACACAGCGCAGAAAACCTACCTACCCGACCTACTCGAAGACCCCCGTGTATCGTTTCCCTTTCGATCAATATTCACGGCGACCCGCGGTATAATCGAACCGAGAGTATCTGCCGATTCGATCTTGCAAATCAACTTATGTGGCAGTAATATCCTCGTCATCGTCATAGTCGTCATTGTCGACAATACATATCGGTATTATTTTGTCCCCTATCGATATTGGATTTACCTTTACTAGCACAGTAGCATTTCGATCGCTTAGATATCCGGTATATTCTCTCTAAGGATACGCCCCTTCAGGTACGATATCGGTTCCCCGAACGGAACCAGAAGAGCAAGAGGAACAAGGATTTTGTTTCTCTCTTTTGGAGAGACTTGCTGATTATATTCGAACTGAACACTCTCACGTGCGGCAACTGTCACTATCACCGGATCGCGAAAATCCGTGGGGATCGATCTGAGAGATTTAACACTACCGATTACAAATTCATTAGTAAAACGAATTTTGTCCTGCCTTTCCTTTCTCGACGTCAAATTTTTGACACTTGTCGTTATCCGACACCCGAGATATAACACCCAAGGACAAGAAACACTC
>NW_012130083.1:1548191-1551446 GCF_000143395.1 Atta cephalotes
ATATATATATATATATATATATATATATATATATATATATATATAAGTATATCTAGGATCACTACGCGATTCTTTAAACCCGAACTCGCTTGTATCGACACCTTTTGTCGCCGATGACGTTCGTACCTCGCGCGACTCAGCTGCAGAGACGACCCTTGATGACCAGGGATCTGGACCAGGGGTACAGACGCGCAGACCGCCGCCACACCACGCACACGCCGTTCGTTCTCCGTTCGTTCTCCGCCGAGCGCCGAAGAACTAATAAAAGCTGGGACTCAGCTTGAAACTGCGTAGGCCGCTTACTACTCCTTCCACCGCGGCACTCCGTCCTATCCCACTAGTGTACCGGACCCAGACACCGACAGAGACAGGCAGGAGAGTAGGCACGGATGGACGGACGGACGAACGAACGGACGTACAGAGCGACTTCAAGGTATACACATGCAGAGAAGCACGACTAGTCTCTAGGTAAATAGTGTTGGTCCTCGAATAAATCTTTAGAATAGATGTACTGATAAGCTTGATAACGTTAATGATTCAGGTAATTCAATTTTTGCTGAAGAGAAATATTATCTCGTCTTATATTAATTGTTGATGTACCAATTCAAGTTTAAATCATCAAGTGATCTTAATATTATGGAATTGAGTTGGCAGTTTAATTAGAACTTCATTATAAAAAGCAATATCTTTATCTGTTGTCACTTTACTCAGTTATGAATGTTGTTTTGAGAAAATATCAATGATTATTATTAGAATTTTCAATGTTCCATATATTTCTCTCATAAAAATGTTGTTAATATCAAATTGATATCTCAATAAATTCAAATAATTTATGTGCCATTCGTACGTGTTGACACATATATGTCTACAGATAGATATTTATTTGAAAAAGAGAAGTTTAATTTTGAGACAAATCTATATATTAACATTCATGTAATTCTGCTTCATATGTTAAACACTAAAAAATGTTTGGATGATTCATACTTTTATGTTGCTGGCGTTTGAAGATTTGATCAATATCTTCGATTTAAAAAATCGATATCGACTGACTGATGAAAAAAAAAGATACACAGTGTCAAATATTCGATCTTTGCACGAACGTATCAGTACCATCACTATCAGGAGCTGGTCATCACACAAACTAGCTGATATTATCGCTTTAGCAATCCCTTTAGCATTCCCTTTTTTTTCTCCTTATTTATTGTACTATATTGTAATCTATATTGTAACATTCTGTCCGATGCCGCACTCAAAACGATTCGATGACTTGATCATTTCATTAGTCTCGCTTGATTAATACTTCAGTCAAAATTGATGTAGAATGATATTGATGATGAAAGATACACGATGTCAAGTGTTCGATACCTTGCACAGGGATATCAGTATCATCACTAGCGAACGGGCCCAATCCAGCGCTGGTCACTCGTTGCTTCTGTTTTTTGTCTCTTTCTGCCTCCTACTTTCTGCCTCCTTCTTTCTCTTTCTTCTCGAACACTCTTCCCACCCACTTATCTCTCTCTACCTGAATGACTACCTGCATGCTGCTGCCTCTGGTGAACGTCACTCGGTCAAGGTCCCCCACCAAAAACCTGCAGCAGCGACGCGGTATAACCACTTCGCTCGGTCTTGTCACGGCCGACTTGGTCCATGGACAATGCTATACTTGGAGAACCGATGGTCACCAGACAAGGGTGAAGCTCCCCGTGTTGTCCTCAATAACATTTTAGCGATGCTAAGTGAATAAAATGATGAATATAGGCTTCGGCCTTCGGTGTGCAATTATTACACGTTTCGCGCTAAATGCAAATTTCTGATTATTGACTGTCTGAAGATTGTACAATCTTTTCACACTAGTCTGCCGTTTTAGTTGGTTTAGTACCAAACAGTAAAGATATATTGTTGTAAAATGTAATCTCTAAACTATCGACCGGATATATTTTCATGATTTAGGATATTTAAATTTAGGATATTTAAATTAGGATATTTAAATTTTTAATTTTTTTTCTTTATATAATCGGTTGAGAAAAATGCGACGAATTATCTATTTACAGATAATATCTTTATATTTATAGATAAAACAGAAAATAATAAAAATAATTTTTTAGGATATATTGCTTTCTTACTTTAAAGTGAGACAATTTAAAAAATTACTTTTTTACTTATTACCATAAATAAGTTAAATAAATATTATCTCATCAATTATTAAAAGTGAATTAATAATTTAAAAAATTTAAAAAATTTTTTAAATTTAATTTAATTTAAAAAATAATAAAAAAATTGTTACAATCAAAAAATGTAATATTTAAGGATTATGAAAATGACAAAAATGACATTTGATTCATGTCAGGAAAATAAATTCTTCCTGCCGATATTATTTAATTAATCAACCACTTTTTGTTAAATTAAAAAATAGTTTTTTTCTTTTCTGAGAAACTTAATTTTTTGAGTTGTATTACTTTTGAAAGGATATCTTTTGCTTTAGAATCACAAATTGCTTCTTACATTCTTACAAATTCTTTATTTGTAGATTAAGCTAACCAAAATTAACATTTTTAATTATATAAACTAAAATGTATAAGTATATTAAAAAAAGATTCTGTAGACATTATTTCTTTGTCTAAGTTTCTACAGGTTGCTACAAATAATTTGAGGGCAAATGTTTATAATCTCGGGGAAGCGTTGATTCGCGATCACGCATCAACAGTACGGCGTCACGGACGGTAGCATATCTCGATAATAACAGGATATTTTACGATCGATTTGGCGGATAAACGTGTTTACGTTAGAGATCTGGTCTTTGGACTTTATGCAGGGTTCCGTGTGGCGTATCAAAGCTCGGCGTTGAGATGATACGCGGGGTATTTCAGCGAATATGACTATAAATAAAGAAAATAACGAGGAGAGGCTACTGGGCCGGGCGAGCTGACCAAGAGTAACAGGCACGAAGGAAGCGAGTTACCAAGAGAAAATTGTGCGCTACTAAATATAAGTATCAAGAAGGGGTATATATAGCGGCGTAGAGAGTAGAACGGACAGAGTACAATTACACGTGATTGAAGATCGGTCTTGTTTCTATTTTGTCTTGATTTCTGTGGGTAGTTAGCCCTGATCCCGCGTGGTCGGCCCAATCACAATGTCGACTCTCTCTCTCTCTCNCNCTCACNCTTACTCGTCTACTCGTACTACTACGTACGTTACGTACTTACGTTACGTACGTACTCGTACTACGTAGTACGTACCGTAACGTACGTACGT
>NW_012130083.1:1551466-1569880 GCF_000143395.1 Atta cephalotes
TCTCTCTCTCTCTCTCTCTCTCTCTCTCTCTCTCTCTCTCTCTCGCCGGTGCAGAGCCCTATTATGATTGGCGTAATCATCGCATGGGCGAATCAGCGGCACTCACTCGACTACATAAATAATTGAGCCTTAAAGTCGGCCTACGTGCCGTGGATCTAGCTGATGAGGGGATGGTGCTCTACATTGGACATGCCGCCGTGCGCGCCATGCCGCCACTAAGAGGAGAGTTATTGCGTAGCATGATGATGGGGCAGCAAGGTGGATCGTTAAGATGCGCACCCTCGATGAGGCCGCCGCCTATTCCATGGAAAAATATGTTTATGCAAAAGCGCCGATCTAATAAATGTCCTCGGGTTACTACTCAATCAATGCTGCCGGGCTTATTGAGTTACACGAATTACGTTCATTACAATACATTGATTGATTCCTTTCGCGACACTCGCCCTATGTGATTTATGTATGCAAAAAGCGTAAATTTGCGTCGCAATGTGTGATATATCAATATAACGAGATTCAAATGTGAACGTTTCATAATTCTGCTGTCTCATTTGTCGCTTTATGATCTGGCTGAAAGTCTTGTTCCGCCATTTCGCGATCATTATTATATAATTTCGATAAAGAGACATTCGTATATATAAGCTATTTAATTCTAAATTGCAATATTTTCAATACAAATTTTTAACTATTATTATTATTTAACTATTAACTATAATAGCATTAAATTTGATTTTGAATTAATGTTTTTTGAAGAATTTTCATATCGTTATATATTGAGAAAAATGACTAGCTAAAAATCGACAAAATACTTGTATATCAATCAGAAGAATTCCAGTTATCTCAATTAAAATTCTTGTAGATTTAACTACAAAATTCTGATTCGTCCAGTTTTATCAGAATTCTAATTAATGCAATCAAACATTTTTCTCAGTGTACATTTACAATTTTACTTTGAAGAATTAATACGAAACTTCAACGTCAGATAGTTTTAACAAAAATTTACGAGAGAGAAAAACATACATTGATTATTTTTTCTCTTTCTCATTCTATCCTATCTTCTTCTTATTTATTTCTTTTTTTCTTTCTCTATCCTCTTAAGAATTATTAAAACATGACGGGTCAATCAAAAATGATTTCTTCATATCCAGACTCTTATTAAAGGGTTTTTAATACAGAACGCATAAAGATTTTAAACCGCATGATGGTACGATTGTGTCCGATTGGCGATCAGTGACGCACAGTGACGAAGTGCGAGGAAACGTCGTGTGTATGATTTACGACAGCGCGAAGAGTTTCGATGTTTCTGGCCCGAAGAGAACTCGCGGGTCGAAAGATTTTTCTTCTGTAATGGACCGCGAGCTTGATTCTCACGTGATTGGCATGCGTAAATGGGGGACGACTAGGTAAAAGCTCTGAGATTTTCGAGATAATGATGATGATAATGATAATGATAATGATAACAATGATGATGACGACAACGATGATGATGACGGTAACTTGGAAAGGAAGAGCATCTAAAGTTCAACATCTGCCATCTGCCTTTGTTTCTCTCTTTTTCTTTATCGTCGGTTTGAAACTTATTTCGGCCTTGAACTTGACACTAATGAAAAGTGCCAACAAAGATCTTTTGCTGACGGTGGACAATCACGGCGACGTCTAACTAGCCGCGCCACTGCTATCTGATGTTAGCGGACCTCGGCGAAAGGGACGACCGGGTCCGATGAAGAAATTATTTTCACTTTCTCCGTCAAACACCGTCGAAAGCGTAAGTCAGTGCACGTGTACGTTCTCGAAGCTCGACCTCCTTGCCGGAGATAATTACGACGTTAAATCGTTTTACCGTGAAGCGCTGAATCCGTGACGTAACGAATGGCGCAACGGAAGAAATCGAATACAGAAAACGTGACGACTTTTGCTTTCATGAACACGACAATGTCAGCTGTCCTAAATAAAATTTTTTTTTAAAGATATTCCCTCTTTCTGTTAAATTTTGCTACGAAATGATCCTAATATTTATATTAAATAATTTAAATATGAAAAGTATAAATTGATGAGACAATGACAGTTGGCGGTCTAGTTTACTTCATATTAAAGTAGGAAGACGCGAAAGTCATCGTATCGCGATTTCTCCCGTGATTTGTTTAGCAGACTCTGTAATTACGCGCCGTCACGCTTGACATTCCGCGAGTACAAAAAGAAGAAGAAAAACAAACGGTCGATGAACTTCAGTGGAAGTAAGTGGTAAGCGTATGTACGTTACACGTGCGGCGACGAGTGTCATTACTTGCACACTTTCTCCGATCGAGTCACGTGTGGATAGCGAGAATTACATCGTAACATTTACATCGTAACCGCGAGAAAGAAATAGAAGGGAGACAGAACAGGAAATGATTACATGCTCTAGGACCGAACGTAAATGAAACAAATGATCAAAAAAAGGAAAATATAAAAACGGAAGCTAATGAGAGCGTAGACGTGATGGAGCCCAAATTAGCTTTGTAAAAATGATTTTTTATTCATTACTTAATTGAATATTTCGAATTCATTTTGAATCATTTTCAGCAATAATATAAAACGATTCGAGAGGAAATAAGAAATGATCTTCCAGTTTATCTTTTTAATTATCAATCATGAAACATAACGTTGACGTTTTTGATCAAGCGAAAACGAATAGCGGATGATAAAGGTCTGTCATTTCTACAAAATTCAATACATCGCTGAGAGCGTGAGATAAAAACTTTAATAAATGAATAAAAATCCATAAATCATGTTAATAAAATTTGAAATAATAATAACTAGGTCAAACGATAATTAAAAATAAAAAAATAAACATAAAAAAATCAAGCTATAATATAATTATATTGATATAGATTGTCAATAAATGATCAATTTCTAAGTAATAAATTTAATATCGAAATGAGAAATATAAAGCATCTAAAAATATTTAAATTAGAAAATAACAATAAAGAAAGGAAGAGAGTAGGATCAGAGAATTTCTTACGATACATCGGGTGAAGGTGCAAGGACGAGAGTTAACAATGATCATTGTAGATCAGACGAAGGACGCACGTAAAGATGGAATTTTCTGTAGTAAAACCGCGACGTATTCTCAATAGCGATAATTTACGTAGAACATTATCGTTTGTCTGATGGCGAATATGTCTCTCCGTCTACGGTCGCGCGAAGTCACATCTCGTCATGTCGGGGATAAGCCGGGAAATTTGTATGACTCGCGTTAATGCAAATCATCTCGCAAATGTCGATTTCCCGCGGCGATTTTCTCACATTCTGGTGTCTCTCAAATACCGCCGCGATTGCATGGTAATTGTATTTGCATCAAATACCTCGTATTTCGCCAAAGCATTGTCCCACACAAAGCTGCCATTTATCGACGGGATCTTAGAGCGCGATATCGCCCTTTCTTGATCTTAGTATCTCGAACGACATAGACAACATAAATCACAACAAAATAAAATAAATTATGATATCAAGAACAAGGTGTATCATTTAGTTTCAGGTGTAATAGCGTTATTTTACAATTTTTAAAGAAGATTTTTTTAAGCGGTCTCTGATTCGAATGTTCTGTACGTGATTCGAAAGCATTTATCTTTTTATAGTAAAGAACAATATAACAAGTATAAAACAAGACCTTGTACTCGTACTTTTAATGTTCGCATCTTGGGTGGCATGGAAAATAAATCGCAATATCAAGAACAAAGTGCATTGTTCACACGGAATTACGTCATCTACTGATTTTTAAATACAATCTTTTGATGCCGTCATCGTTCGTGGAGCCTTTACGTGACTCGAGAGCGTTTACGTGATAAAGAAAAATTAAGATGATCGGCGAAACATGACTTTGCGCATCAGCGGAATCTCTTTAGTCGCGCGCCACAATAAATAGCGATCCCTTGAGCGGGGCGCCGCGAAAATTTACGAGTGGTGGCCACGAATTTACGAGAATCTACATCGAGAGCCAAATTTGGACAGATCGTGCCCGATCTTTTCGGGCAATCGGCTCTATCGCGTGCCAGGCCAAGAAAGTTTCGCGCAGTATTTCACAGACGGCAGGAAGCGCATCGCCCACGCCGCGAGAAATAATCGGCCGTACCTAAAATCGGACGATAGCTATTTGTTCCGCGAAGAGGAGCAATCCTACGACTTTGGGAGTCGCTCGATAAATTATTTCTCCCCTTTATCCCTCTTCTCTTCTCGACCTTTTCTCGCGCGTTCAGAACTCGTCCGAAAAATCCATTAAGCCTATGGTCGGGGTGAAACGGCCGTACATCTGCTTACGTTTCCGTCATCAATCACACGTTCTCGTCGCAACTGATGTCTGTGAATTACCTATTTATTATATCTATTATATGTAGATAACTCTCGATCCGGTTCCCCGGTTAGCCCCGTTTTATATCTCAATTTTGTGATACTCACAAAGTAATGGAATTAGTTTACTTTATTTTCATCCCTCTCGCTTCTTATGGATTTTAATTCTAAATCTTAAGAAACTTTTCTGAAATAGAAAACGTTTCCCTCATTAAAAATAAATACAGAAAAAAAATTATACGATATCTTATAATTTGACATCATACTTATAGTAAATGATTTTTTGTAACATGAAATATGAGTTTAATTGAAATAGTGATTTATATTAATAGTTTGTATATTTAAATCATTTATACAAAATAAATATATGTATAATCTGTATCGCGAATTATTTTGAGATATTTAATAATGATTTATGTTCTGATATATTTTAAATGATAAAATAATTTGTGGCGGATTTATTGTGTTTCGTGAAAGAATTAAAATTAGAGTTTAGTCATTCTGATTCAGACGATCAATCGATAATGCTAATAGAAGAATAGACGAAGTGACTAGTCCAAAAGGCTTGTCGGCGAAAGAAGAAAAGGATCAATAGAAGGTCTCATAATTAAAAGAGAGTTCTTCTCGATTGATTGATTAATATTTCGATCGATAGGCCGATAAATTCGCAACGCCGAATATTCTCTGCAGTTAAACCGATTCTTTTCTCTCTTTTTCTCCTTTTCGCTCATCGAATTGCCGGGTAAATTAATTCTCGCGCCGTCGCGAAATCGATCGTCGGATAACGATTTCGTAGTCAGCGTGCAATTTATGTTTAATCGCTGTGGAAAAGATTCATCGATCAAGCGGTCGCGGGACTACGTAAATCAAACACTGGATACACCATTGACTCGCCGGTGAAATATGGAAATCGTGAGTTCGTGCAATCACCGTTATACTCCGATACTGCGCGAGAGCTCTCTCTCTCTCTCTCTTTCTCTCTCTCTCTATTTCTATCTCGGCGCTTATAGATTCGAGTGTGCCCTGCGGCAAGGTAAGAGGAACATCGGTACCAGCGGTACCGATCGGACTTGGAAGATACGCGTCTTTTTTTCCTCGCTAATCTTACCTGCATTGCGCCCGCGTCTCCGTATTCGCGAAACGGTCCTCTTTGCCGACATTACCGTTCGATTCTCTGACGCGGTTCGCCGCCACAGCGAGTTAGAGCTGAGACAAAAATCCGGACCTCCAACCACGATTCATCGTTGCACGTCCCGTTCGCTTTGCGAACTCGTTCCGCGATATCCAAATGTCGATTTACACCGTTATTGCACTCGCGCAGGAAAGGAAATCGTAGTTCTGTGAAATATTTCTCCCGATTATAATTCTGTCATGTTATGAAGTGAAGGATTCAACTTCCGCAGACTATAATCTTTGATGTTAAAAAAAAATGTCAAAAAAATATTATTAATAATTAATCATAATTAAATTGTATAATTAATTAATATATATAATATATCATAAAAAGATGCATTATTTTTTTATATTTTCGTAATACATTAATTTACAAATTTTCTTAACATAATTGCCTTCTCTTCTCAATCTTTGGACAAGAGTTTCTGTCGAAGATTTGACGGTTTGTTTATTGGAGATTTTATTATTTTCTCAAGATCGATTATTACTCGAAATTGTTTACTGTCTTTTAATGCTTTCTCTAAAAGAAGTCATCAGATTTGACTCTCCTATCGAAAATCATCATTGCCTTACCGAAAATTGATAACAAATATCATTATTATTCTTTTACAGTGTTTTTCTAAAATAAAAATTTTTTATTAAACCTTCAAATCTAACTTCGTACACTAGACATTGATATACTAGAAGTTCAAGGATTTTACGTTTCGACCAGTATTACTATAATACGTATTACTATAATACGTTGATGATGACCTTTGGGCACATATATCTAAGCGAAAGGATTGAATTCTATTTCGAGAGTTTCTCAAAAGTTGATGATGTTGTCTAAATATTATTTTGAGACTCAGCAGATCAATTTTGTGAGTCATCGTTATAAACTAAAATAATTTCTTGAAAAAAAAATAAAAGATAGTAAAGATAAATTATTTGTGCTTTATAACATTATACATCACAAAAAATTGAACACTGATTAAAATTAATTATCGAAACAATCAGAGATTTTCCATCTTTTATTGCAACTGCAACGTATATGTGAAAAATTTATAGAAGCCTACAGGGTATACTCCAACACTCCTAATCCTATACAAGAAACATTAACTGCGAGCAACACGCTCCAGAAAGGTGGACCGGTATTTCTCTATCGGTTCACTTTCTATCAAGAATTTAATAACGGAGTTACAACCGGATGCCATCGAGCGTGACGCTCATTATGCATCGCGAAATTATTCTTATGGAAATTAAATGTGCTGGCATGAATTTACATCGCCGGAGGAAGGGTGACATTGTGGGCATGTGTATGTCCATTCGTGTATACTTGCGCATTGAGATCGTGCGACGCTTTTTTTCTATGTCTTCGAGAAGTTTACGAGCCAATGCCGAGTAATGCGGTCGATCGAAATCTCTTCTCTCGATAAACATACAGGGTGTCCCTCACCAATCACCGATTTCCTTTTAATAATGGATGTTGCATTTGTGTCAGTGATTGAAAAAAAACACCTTCGATATCTCGCCGTCTTTAAATGAAAGATGATTGAAGTAGGTCATTGACGATGTTAATCGATCTAATTATGCAATTATTATGTATATGTCGTCTTTTTTATTATTATAAATTGTGTAAAATTTTATAAATGCTATTGCTGTTCATGCTCTGATGCGGTAGAAGTGGTTATTAATTTAAATTGAATTAATATAATTAAAAAATTGAATTATAATAATGAATATAATTTGGAAGCTATTTATTAATACTGAAGATAAAAATTAATTACGTTTCAGTTTTTTACTATTCGTGTTTTAACCTTAAAAAATTAACGAAATATGAATAGAATTTATCGTTATTGTTGAACTTATCCTTATTTATTATGTATATCTTAAAGAGCGATATAAATATAAGAAATATGTTTGATGCAATCAATTGTAACATTTCGTCATTCAAAAACTGTTGCATTTACTTTTCAACAATTAATTTTCTTCTTAGAATATCTTACGTGATGTTTGTCATTTAAAAAAGCGCATTCAAAATGAATATATACATCCAGTATTCGTAACGTTACGTTGGCATCTAAATTAGCGTCGCAGAACGAGGTTTATCTTATTTCAAGAATGTGTGTAACTGTGAGAAACAGCTTGGAGGACGTTTGTTGCAACCATTCTTAGTTGCACGCATTTCTGTAACGACGCTTTTGTCCGTGACATTCCGGAACATCTTTAATTGCTACGACGCGCGGCGAAAACGCTCAGATGCGCGCTGTATTAACCAACCCTGTTGTTAACGACAGTTAACGACGCGCTGAGCAACGAGTTTCGCTTTGTTCTTGATTTAACGTGGAAGTATGTAAAGATAGCCTCTTTTCAACTCCTTCGTTTCTCGTCGCAAATCGCGTTCAGGTGTATGACTACGGTAACGGCATGTTAGAGAATATGGAATGCGGGGGAGAGGGTTAAAGTCGAGGGAGGTATGTGTAGGTATGTGGAGTGGTACAAATACATAACTGCCGGGGGGCTTCTCTTTTTTGCACCGGCAAACGGAGTTACTTCTCTTTTCCTTTCTGCTATAAGAAAATAACATCATTACACCCGTAAGCCGCCGCGCATCGTCCGGCATACGCAGCTTCAGTTGAAGTGTTTGAGGGCGCAATGTGCGAGAAACACTCGCACTCATTTCTTCTTCTTCTAAATCGATTAAACGACCCTACATTATTACCTTGGATGCACTGCTAACATACTGAACGAGTGATCTATGAGATCCGATATAAATACATTGACAAATTGTGCTAATCTCTTGTTAACGTTTTTAATGAATGCGTGTACATAATTTTCCTTAACATAAAATATATTTATGATATGTAATTATACGGTTCTTATAGAATGGAATTATTTCCATTACTAGGGAAAAAAATAGAAAAAATAAATAAATTTTATTATATTTATAACATCAAATTATAGTCATTTTAATTATTTTTAATCATTTCCATAGACCATACTGCTTCTATTCAATGTCATTAAATTAACTAAAACAATGGAATTTAATTAAAGAAAATGTATTATATTTAATTCAAGTTTAATTTATCATTACAAAGTATGTACAATGTTAATATGGACATTGTTTATTTTGGAACTAATCATGGAAATTAATTTATATTGTACATTTTAATATATAATACATGAAAGTTAAAAACAAAATGTGATTTAACTCAAAGAATTGAGTTATATTGCTTTTGATATCTGACAGAGTACATTTTTTGAAAAAAATATGCATTAATTGTAAGTCTCATTATTGATATATTATTCTGTTCGATATAAAATTGCGATAGATTTAATCAAAATTGTTTGTGTGTGTGTGTTTCAATTGAAAGAAGAAAACTATTTTTGTATGTATTATAAAATTCTTCTAATCACGTCACACATAACACACAAGATTAATTAAAGGTGAAAATGTATCATTTGTAATAATGATTCAAAGGATTCACATTTTCATCGAAGTTTCAATAGAAAATACCTTCGAGCATTTACTTCCGGACGTTTCTTAAACCAGCGCTTCATCAGCTATCAGCGCTTCGTATCGCGTGCGTCTCTTCACTTCTCTTCAGTCTCGCGTCATCTTGGAATATCAATTTCAGGATGCTCGGGGCGAGCATGACGAAGGGAACAAAGTGAACGTTCGGGTAATGGCCAAGGCGCTTCTATCAACGACGCGAAACGTCAAACCGGAAGAGAGAAATGTCCGCGGAGAACTCGTTGCTCGAGAAGGGCACCCAAGGAGAACTCGTTCCCGAAGCGACAAGGAGATCATGTCGGCGCGACTATAGATCAGAGGCTAATTAAATTTTGGCGTGAACGAAGCAGTCGCGCTCTGTCAGCGGCCGATTCTCAAATCGTTTTCACGCCAGCTTCGATACGGTGCCCTATCATGCCCTATCATGTCCTGTTTCCATTGCACGATGAAGCAAACATGCGTACTCAAATAACTGCGTTATTATTTTCCGAGCAACTTTTGCACGAATACAGAAAATTTTCAAATGTAATTTTGATAGCATTGATATATTAAAAAATAATAATATAAGTATAAAAATGTATGGTTGAGAACTTAATTTCAATTTAAACCGTTAATATCTTTGCGTAAAGATTATTTTACATAATTTTATATTAATTTTAATATACATTTACATTTCAATTTTTATTAATTTTATTAATTTTATTGTTTTCTTCATTGCGCAGCTTTATTGTATTATGAGTTCATACTATAACTTTATTCTACTTGTATTATAATAAAATAATATCTGATAATATTTTATAATCCACTAATTACATTTATGACAAGAATCTTGATTTTTTTTTAACTAAACATTTTGATTCAAATAAAAGATAAAATACGTTAATATTAGGAAGAGGAATGTGAAATATAAGGCATATGAAATATATTTAAATTCTCCGAAGCATAAATCACTTTGTAAATTACTGATCCATGCTCTGATACCATTTATCTTGTTTTGCTACACGATGAGTGCGCCGGTTTAGATTGCCTGAAACTATTCAATTACATCTATTTTATTACCGCGATCACGCCGTTAGAGTGATTTTCTCAATTGTCGACAAATTAGAATGTCCATATGATCTAAGAATGTTCATGTTATCATCATACGATCGACGTAAGTTCTATCATGCGCTTCCGGTATTTAAATCGCTTCTCTTACATCCCGGAATATCAATTTCAACGCACGGAAGGCAAGCTTCGATAAAAGAAACAAAGTGGATAAGCACTCGTGACGCCGCCGGAGGCGTTATTCGAAGAGGGACCCCGCTTTAACATACGAAGAAAGGAGGACGCGGAAACCCAAAGGGGAAAAAGGAAAAGGAAATGTTATTGCCGCCGTTGGATCCAACGCGCATCCTGGTATTCTATGCAGGATGCGCACCTGAGTCGCGGTAGGTAATAAAATCACGCGAGGAGTTCGCGGTAGTTACATATCTAAAGGTAATTAAATGTCGACAATACATATGGACTACATGGACTTCCCGATTATTTTTATAAGCTACGTTTACTTTTCTTCCGTAGGTTTGGCGAAGAATTAATAACGAGAAAACTGAGAGCGTATGAATGTTAAACGTAGATATCATTACTTTTATTTGGATACTTTAACGCGCGTTTAAAACTTTTTCTGGAGCATGACAGATATTTTTACAGCACTTTTACAAGTATTTTGTATTATAAATATTGACTTGACTCTCAAAGATCTGATATTTTCAAATCTCTAAAATCATGAGGTAAAAATTATATATAAGATTATATAAGATTGGATTATACATTTTTTAATTTATATTATTGTTTTGTATTTCTGTTCATAAGCTACTACATATATTTATATAAAAGGTATATAAAGAAATACTCTCATAGGTATTATGTAATTTATATTTTTCAAATAGAAAAATCATCAAAATGACATCAAAATGGCGAGAAAATGTTTCTAAAAAGATTTGTTACGAGTGAACATTCGCCACTATTATATATTCTTTTTAATTTGTCATGAATCTACAGGCCTAGACTTCCTTCAATCATAGGCAACGATTATTGAGCGCTCCCTTAATCGTTATATTTTTTGAATAGTTATTATTAAAAGTGACTTTTCGATCAGTCATTATTTATTTCGATGTTATTTTGACATCATCACGATTTGTTATTCTGCTTAGGTTCTTCAAATATTTCGAAATTATAATCTCTCTTTTTTCCTTAATAATAGGCAAGGTATTCTATGCATTAATCTTGTGATAAAGTAGCTTCTATTAAAAGTGATTTATAGTCGATATTTATTAATAGTTATTTATCATATTCATTTCTATTTCATAAATATAAATTTATCTCTGGAAAAAAACATATATACACATATAACATATATATATATCAAATCATTCATGCATCATTCCATGTTACAACATTTTCTGAGTTTCTGAGTTTTTCTATTAAATCCATCCTTTCTTTAATACAGTTTACTTTGTTCATCTTATATCTAATATAGTCGCTGTAAATCAAAGTCTCAGCGCTGATATAATAGATATTATATTCCCACGAAGGCGTGAAGAGACACGCTCGTCGCTGCTGCGTAGTAAGTGGACGTGGGATTTCGCAATTTCAATTACGCCGCGTTAAACGATGATAAAATTGCGCGGCGGAGACGCGAAATTGAATGCGCGCGGGAGAGAAGACTCAGGAGAGAACGACTGAAGGCTATCGGGACGATTAACGCTGATTAACGCTCGCTATACGAGCGGCAGTAAAGAATGCCGTACGAAGGGAAGCTGGCCAGACGTTCGGCACAGATCAGAAGCTAATTAAATTCCGGCGTGACCTGCGGTGCGTAGACTCTTTCGTACATGGAATCGCGATTCGTTTTCACGCTGATTTCGACACGCTTCCTTCGCGCCGATCGCCGCGTCGGTTTCGCAGCCCTTTCCTTGGCCTCCCTCTCGCATCCACCCCGCCTGGTTTCTTCTCGGATGGCCACGATGGGCGCGGTTAGTAAGGCTCCCGCATCCAAGCGTGCGGATGTCTCTTTGGATCCTGGGCCTTACCTACATTGAGACGAGAGAGAGAGAGAGAGAAAGAGAGAGAGAGAGAGCCTTGCCACTGCGGCACAATGAAGCACTGGGAGGCGTTATAAAGGGCTCTATGTAGTTATTAGAGGTTATGACGGCGGTAATATCTCACTCAGCGGGCTCCACTGTAATGTTACGGTCAGGGGCCCATCCCCTATTTCCTCACGTCGAACCCTCTTCTTTTTTCCTTCTCTTCATCCCGCTGCTGTATTCAGCGCTTTCCTTTTCCTTCTCTTCTTCCTTTCGCTTCCCTTATCTCCGTCTATCTTTTCTTCTTTCTCACCCTGGTTGCGATCCAGCACAACCATATTTAGTGTTAAATTTTACATTCGAAAGAGCCTTGAAAAATATGCAAGGTTAACGCAGATCAGCCTGTTGCTTCTTTTGCCATTCACTTACTTAGCAATTTTACGTTCTCTCAGTACCTAGTGCTAATCAACGAGTCAGCACTGATAAATATGCCCCTCGAAACATTCACAAGTCACACCTGTTTGATGATCGTGACTGTTCACCGATCAATTCCCTGTTTCCTGCAATGATCATCAGCAGATCGTTATCCTTAGAGCGCTGCTTCGCATACGATTCTATATTGTAATTACCAACTTTCCGCACGATTTTCTATTTCCATCGTGCGACTCTCAATCTCGATTTCCAGGAATGTATAAAATTTGATGGTGACAGACATCATACATTTTTACGCGTAATTCTTCCGCGTGACATTTTAAATTTTTCGCAATTTCAAATCTGACTTGGTCCAGATTTCGCTCTTAGAACTCGCAAGCATATTTTATTTTTTATGATAAATAGCGCAACTGAATGATAATATAAATAATAAATTTAAAATTAGTACAATAACAATTTTCAATCTATGTATATTTAAAGCTTCCTAAGATATAATTCTTTAAACTTCTTTAAAGAAACAAGAAAGAGATGAGGGCAGGAAATGGAGTGTTCAATCGATTAGATTGAGAACTACATAAAAATTATAAAAAATATTTTCACGGGTCCAACGGTTTCACAGACTCAATGACAGATCTTCAATCTTTGAGATATACTAGTCGACGATCTCGACACAGCGTTTTTTACTATACTACGATGGCGAATCATCGTCGCGGTTAACTGACCACTACGGTATATGTTTAATTAGGTGTCAGCGGTCGCTGGAATTTTGTAAGCGTCATAAAAGCGATCGTTTGCTTGACGTTGGCTATGAAGATGTTACGAAAATGCATCTCGTGCGCTCAGTGTACCGTTTTAAAATTCGCGAAGGTCATCCGAGGATTAATGATCACCGACGAGAGAGGCAAATGAACCTTCCTTGGTCGGAGATGCTCGCTGCGTGTTTCCTGTACACCGTTGTCTCATTAGCGTATAAGGTATTAAAGATCATTCCAAGAAGCTCTCTTAGTCTTCTTCTCTTTCTCTTTTCCTTCTCCTCTTTCTCTTTCTCTTCTTCTCTCCCTCCCGCCCCCTCCCTCCTTCCTTCTGCTTCTCTATATCTCTGTTTCTCATTGTACCAAGAGATCATCGTCGTTTACTTCCGTTATCTTTCTCCGATCTCTGCCGGCTTTTAAATAGTTTAGACGGGGTCACGGAGAACGCGCCAAAACGACTGAGAGATATTCTGGAACGTGCAGCATTCTGACTCCTTTTCCTGACAATACCCGATGATATGCTTCCTCGCTTAAAGGACTGGTTACTCCTGGCTTGGGGATAAAGAGGAAAGGTATAAACCGGGAGAGGAGAATACATACATTACATTATTCAAATCCCATGTAGATCCGTATCTGGGAATGTAATTCTAGTGCGGACGCGTGTTTCAGACCCGTCGGGGCAACACTTAATTTGTTCGATCACTCTCTTGCTATTCTATACCGCGACGTTCATCTATTGACGTAAATCCGTTGTCGTCATTGGTATCAACGATCGGCACTGACAACGACAGAATATCATTAAATCTATTAGGATAATTTGGAAATTTACCTTTGTATGCAAATCGATGATACATCAGCCAAGTTTGGCGGTAAATCGACCTTTATAACTCATAGTTTTCATTGTTCGCTTTGCAAGCATGCGTATGTGTGTTAAATTATTTATCAATTTATTTGAATATGAAATATAAAGATTAGTTATATTCAAAATAAAAATTATATTAGATATATTAATTTAATATAGAAATCTCAAGCAACATAACAAGCTATCAGTTAAAAGCTGCTCGACTTAGTTAACAGTTTTTATTTTTAAATCAATATTATATTTCTTTGTGTAAAAGATAGTATTCAAATTTTTTTGTATTTTTTTTTTAATAATTATGTTCTTTATAATGAAATATTTGGTTTTCATCACTTTATTTTTATAGATAGTAATTTATTCGCTAAACTTCTTTCAATGAACAATAGAAACGATGGTACTTCTAGTGTTAAATGTGTCAATCTTATTGTAATTAAAAATCTTAATAACAGTAGTGTTACTAGCGTCGGATGGAAAGAGATCATAACGTTCTGTTTCTTGTTACGATATAAAATTTTGAGAAGTTCTTGTTCTCATTTCGCGTCTCGACCGTCGAATGCTTGTTCGAGTAAATGCGTAATGCCGTGGCGGGCAAATGATAGAGGATCTAAGTACACTCTCTTTTTCTTGCCTACAATCTTACCGGTAATATTAGTGCACGCTTGAGAGGAAAGTGTCGGCACTGTATGAGCCAGCGTGACCAGAACGGAGAAAAAGAAATGAGAAACAGGGAGCGAGTAAAGAGCAATAAGAAAGAGAAAGAGAAAGAGAGAGAGAGGGGGGGAAGGGGGGTAGAGAAGAAACGATGAAGAGGGTGAAACGGAGAAAAGAAGAGAGGAGAAGAATGGCTCTAATTATTACAAATTACCATGATCTTTGGTAGGCGATCTTTCAGATTACAATTCTACGCCGACACACGTAACAAGCAGGAAGATGGGGCACTTTCCGAGGATAATGACGGTCGGATGGTTAATTGAAAGCGCGTCTGGGTTCTGTCGTGAAATTTCGCAAAGTCCTACGGCCTAATGTTCATGTTGGACCTGTTCCGGCATTTCTTGTGTGTTCCCTAATGGTAGAAGAATCACTGCCAACGACGTGTGGTTGTATTGATATTCTCATTGCATTGGGAAGCTCATCTTCATATGTGAGCCAGTTATGGCCAAAAATTATATATAATAAATAAAAATTTTAGATAAATATGCTTTAATAGTATTTGTTATCAAAATATTATTTTAGTTATATTGCAAACAGAAGTGAACTTAATTCAAATCGTTTTTCTCCTTTTTTTAAGATTTTGTTCTGTTTATTCAAAAAGGAATTATTACATGATATAGATTACTTGAAGAAAAATTGGCTCTTAGTCGCTGATAAAATAGTTTGCACGTTTCTCACAGATTTTTTTTCTTGACAAAAGAATAAAAAATTTTACTTTGTCTTCTGTCAAGGGTGCGTCCATCTTAATAGAATTGCTGCACGAGAATTTGCCCGTCAATCAAATTGACCCAGTTCGTGCAACCGCGAGCATAATCTATGTATTGCAGACGGTGTCGAGGAAATTGTGGAGCACGCGCCTGATATTTCTACGCCTAGCTGATGTTGGATCGGCGAAAGTAGCCAGGTTATTTTGTTCGTTGCTTACACGCGTTTTCGTGATTAACGACGCGACACATTCGATCAACCATTTTATTATCGACTGCAAGTATTAATTATTCGATCATTATATCTTCTCGCGTTGTAAATATATAAATATAATTATTACGACATAAAATAAGACACTCAACTCTCTACATTTGTAATTCTAATTTTAACCTAGTTGCGATATGTGCATAAATATTATGCAAAATATCGTTTGGATCTTGAATTTGAATTGTTTAATTTTATTTTAATTTTGATATGATAAGTTAATAATAGTTGGATTAAGAATTAATTCAATTAAAATATTCTATTTTAATTTATTTTAATGTTTTACTATAACTTAATCTATGTAATTTTTATATAGTTATAATTTAATGATAAAAGTTTTGACTTAATAAAAAATTCTGATTCAATAAACTTTAATAGAACTTCGATGAAGAAGTGTTTTGTGAAGTTAGAAATTTTTCTTTATATATGAGAGATATGTAACAATTCACTGATGCAATGCTATATGTTAAACCAACAATTTCAACTCGTTTATATTACATATGTTTTCGAACAGATTGTCTAAAGTCTTTTGTCTTCTCGAGACAATTTCTTAAGACAACACAGGTCAAATACGCAAGTGTATGTTATATAGGCCTGTATGTACGTGGATGTAATATACCTTTGCTCCTTGCGATCTTAAAGGTCTCTACTCGTTGTAGGATCCTCCTTTCTCTCCGGTACGCGTCACGATTTCTTACCGGCACAATTATTCTGTCCTTCTACCGTCCTCTCTTCGGAGACGTCTTCTCTGTCCCAGGTTCATCTTGGATTCGTCAAACGTCACGTCGTAGATTAGTATCGTCGACATACGAGCTCGAAAATCCGCATTTGCAAAGCGACTTAAGTCTACTCGTATATCACTCTACATTGAATAATGTGCAATAGAACGAATATGCCGATTCTCTCTTTCTCTCTCTCTTTCTACGCATATTATTGAATTTGCTAATGAGATCCCTCGTAGTCACGCTCCCAGCGATTTGACCCCGCGGTCGTGATCATATTAACGGTATCGTCGATCTAATAATGTTGCCAGAAATCGTGATGTCATTCCCGACATCAACAGAGCAGCGCTATTCTTTCGTTCGCACGGGGTCTATCTATGTAGGAGAATTCCATTTCATAGAGATATCCAATTTAAGTTGAGGAACACCAAATTGGTGGTTGCATTGTAAATCGTACAGCGAATAGAGAATGCTGCAGCCGTACAACGGCAATCAATTTCTGTGGCTCGACTATCTATCAGATCCGTAATATCACTTTCAACATAATCCACATTTGCCTCACTGAAATTACGTGCGCAATTTTTTGTATCGTCTGGATCGTGTTTTGTTACACAATATATTCGATTCTCAGATTCTTGAACAGTGATTCCGTCTAAAATAATCAATTACGAGTTCAGCCGCGTTAACACTTCATTACACGTCGCGTCATTGAATAGATGATCAGCTTGAACCACGAAACTTACGTTATGTTACATCACATTATGAGCCGCGAGGATTATCGATCGCTCAAAAGGATGGCATTAGTCTTTGCCGAGTACCTGCTCCGATTAATGGATCGATTGGCAGAGCTAAGTGATACATTCATCGATCCCGGCGATTCTCGATGAGGAAGGAAAGAGAGAGAGAGAAGAAGAACGGTGTTTGTTTGATGGCGGTACAAAAGAGGTCCACGACAGTGAAAGTACATATGGTTGCATGAGTAACCATCGGATACCTTCCGGGTATGATTGCAGTGTTACACAACGGTAGATACGAATGTCACTCAGGTTTAGCCTGTCGATTCGAAACGTATCATCGATTGGTAACTACAGCGGTGGCCGAAGCACCGCTCCCGAAGAAATAGTCCCCAGGAATCACGGAAGTTAATCTGGCACGAACTAGAGTAGAGATACTTACGTATCCGCGAGGAAACCAGACGCAGCAACTTTCCCAAATCGGTCTCGTGAAACCTGTAATTCTACCGCGGATAATTAACGAAGAGGCATTCGGCACGAATTACGTCACCGCGCATCGAGAGATCTAATGAGTGTAATTGACTAAATGGAGAGTTTTGCAAAATGGATCGGTAATCCAGGTTGCAACGTTATAATTGCTCTTTGAGAGTTTCATATTTACGATGAGATTAGCATCAATACGGATTAGAATTGAACTTAAAATATTAATTATTATTATATATTAATTGTAATTATTTTTTAATTGAAAGACGGCAATATATTTTGTTTAATAATTCTTTTTCTTGCAAATGTTCTTGATATCATATTATCAATATTATTAAATATTCAATCAATATTATTAATAATATTATTAAAATATTATTAGAAGAATAATTATGCCAATTAGCAGAAGATTGGTACAAAAAAAATCGCAAAGTCGCGACGTAGATTATTTAACGATTACGAGTTCTTCGCTTACTGCGACAGAAATCCTTTTATACCGTAAGAATTATGTTAGAATAAAAACGTTCCACGAGGTTGAAAAAATTATTCATAATCGTAATAAAAGGAAACACTTTCCGTTGGTAAAGCGTTGCTCGTTAATGGTCATACATCCAATGGTTCTTGACATTCGTACAGCAAAGACCTTGACGTTTTTTTATTCATGCTTGACTACTCGCATAGTCTTCTCTCTCTCTCTC
>NW_012130083.1:1570379-1573901 GCF_000143395.1 Atta cephalotes
TCGTATACATACCAACTAGGTTCGTTGTACTATTCGTTACTACGACAAAGAACCTTACGTACGTTTTTATTTTACTATGTCTTGTACTACTCGCATAGTCTTCTCTCTCTCTCTCTCTCTCTCTCTCTCTCTCTCTCTCTCTCTCTCTCATCGTGTACGCGAGCATTCCGATCTCTCAGCTTCGTTTTCCGGAACAAGATCGCGGTATGCGATCGTTAGGATATATACCATTAAGAGTGTTCGCGAATCGAACATCACTTGGATTACATGGTTTCTGAGTTCGCGCCAATCGTGACCGGTTCCGCGTTCCATGTTTTCTTCCACAAAACAATAACATTTTATGAGACCACAAAATTATGTTACGCGACGTGTTTGACATTATTAAGAAGGGCAATTAATTTTTTCCGTGTTCACACGACATTTTAATTTGGACGTTTTTCAACTTTTCATTGATCGCTGCACAGTGGTCCAGAACTAAGAACTGTTTTATTTGTCCATGTCGCTCACATTTACTATAATAATATAATTAAAAAATAGCTTTTCTTTTGTCAAGATCTTTCATAAGTTGTTTTGTTAGAAAGTTCCGGTTCTCAAAAGATTAATAAGACGATGAATGAAGATAATTTAAAGATAATTAATAAATAAAGGTAATTTAAAGAAATAAAATATTCAAACTCTCTAAAAAAATAATCATTCTTATTAAGAAATCTTTAATAAACTCGTAATTACATTGAATTCGAGTTCAATGAAGTTGGTTCACGCATCATTTAATTTTATTATATTTTAATAGTGACGGACAGTAATTATTCGTTCTGCAGTTCACGAGAAGATTTCTAATACAATAATCGATATTATCTTAACGGTATTTTCATCCTATTAGGAAGACGTATAGTGTTAACAATTTAGTGGCTGTGCAAAATTGGTCATCGGTCGTAATTCAGTACAATCACGTACGTGCAGAACAAAAGAGCACAAATGAAACGCGACAAAAAGTCACGTAAAACAGTAGTAGGGAAAGGGGAGTCTCTTTTTGTCGAGGCCGTGCTATTCTGAGATCTCGTCATGGCATACGTTTGTCAACGGACAAAGAGGATAATTCACGCGGAGCCACGCTGGCGATCCTCGCTCTCGAGAAGGTCAAGCACGCGTCAGTCATCAAAGTATTCGACCAGGACTACTACTTCAATACATACAGTCCTGCAGCTGTTGAGAAGCCGATTTAATGATTAATGCAAACGTTTCAATTCCTTCACGCCGGATAATGACAGATATCAAAGCGATTGATAACTTGCCCAAGGTGTGTCAACTTACACATGTGAGGATGATTTATAGTCATGAATTATTGTATTAAAAACTTTTATCAGTTAGACATCTTCTCTAGACATTAATCTTGTAAAGAACTGTAGAATTACATGTAAATTAGTCGCAATAGTTAAAATTATTAATTTTTTATTTACTTATTTATTTGCTTTACTTCAAATATAATATAGTAATGATAATGTAGTAATACTGTTATTATTAATGCTATTACTACTATTATTATTAATTCAATTATTAATTTAATTCTGAATTAATTAAAATCATGAATTACTATAGAAAAATATTTTATTAGCAATGTTTTTAATTTATTTTGACAATCATTTTTTTATATTCCTTTCTAAGAATAAGATAACATTAAAAAATCCTTCTACATCACATATAACTGTTCGTGAAGTCTAATTTTCGTCTTCAAATTTACGCAATTAGCCTTAATAGACATTTAATTTATATTCACGAAAGAGAAGACTCGGTGATGCTATGATGATGACAAATACTTCTTATCCACTTGATTGATTCCCTCGCGGTGGTCGACGTGCTGTCGACTGTCACTCGGCAATCCGAGTCTGCCGACACGCAATCAAAACATCGTCGTATTTAGTCAAGCTTTATATGCGCACACAATTTTAAATATTATATCGCGCGTTCTAACATAATTTAAGTTCCTATCTTAAAGTGGTGAACTAAAATTATAGGTTTATGTTAAGAAAAATTTAACTCTACAAAGAACTCGCTTTTAAAATATTTTTTAATAAATTCGGAAATTAATTAACATTAAATTGTGTTCTTAATTATTTTAGCACGAGAAATATTTTGAATTTTTCTCTTTACAGTAATAAAAATATTATTCATTCATTTGCTACAACAATAATACAACTTAAAAAACAAAATGAGTTCCAATGTTTTGAATCATTAAAATTTTATAATATTAATTTTGAAATGTAATTTTGATATAATAATTGAATGTAAAGGAATAAAAATATTTTAAAATATGTTTTTACAATACGTTTCTTAAAAATGATAATTGTTGGGTTACATCATTGTTAGCAACTGAAGGACATAACAATATGTTCTATATTAGTACTATAATTAAACATTTTGTTTCTCAAAGTAAGAGGAGCAATGCAATATTATTTTGCTTAAATGCAACACTTAACACATGGCAAAATATAATAAAATATAATAAAATACATTCAGATCACGTACCCAGGTTTCAGTTAGCTGCGACATTCTCTTACTTGTAACAGAAAAAACTATTAAAATACCAATTCGAAATTTAATACTCGTCATAATTACAATAAACACATAGCTATAGAAGGTGCCTGTGAACGTCGTGATTAATTCATGTTCCCGTTATTATTTGTTACGATGGTCGAGTCCTTGCAAGAACGACCCACGCGACGCGATAGAAAGAGTCACTTGGCTCGCGCAAGACAATGATTTCCAATGAGGCGATTGCCTAACCGCGTCGTATCGCTGAGAAACAACGCTCCCGGCGATTCTCTCGGACATAGATAGAGTAAATATCGATTCGTGATAGAGATTAGCAGAATGAGACAGAAGGAGAGAGATGGTTTATTACATGGAATGAAATCTCTGCCTAAGTGCACCAGGAGATAAAACTAGATGATAAAGAAGAGATTCGTGCATTACACCATCGGATGAGCAATAAAAAGGGGTTAAGTAAACTAAGATCAAAATCATATCATTGAATCGTAAATGAAAAACCTATTGAATTATAAATGATTTGCGAGAGTCATAATGAATGGAATTACACTCGCAGAAGATACTCTCATATTTGAAAAATTGCAAGCGAATTTCTTTGACGTAAGTCAATAACTAGTCAATAGGTGATATAGGTGAAAAGTGAGATAAAGAAAGATGCGAAAAACTTAACGACAGAGAGGAGAGAAAGAGATGGGTGAGTAGGTAAGTTGGTAGGTAGGTAGGTAGGTAACAGTCAGGCAATCAGGCTATATGGCGCAGAGTTCGCAGCGGCGTTATTATCTACTTGGGTGGACAGGTGCTAGAGGGTTTGTAAAAGTACGCACACCATGTTCTCTCTCTCTCTCTCTCTCTCTCTCTCTCTCTCTCTCTCTCTCTCGTTCTCTCTCTACGTACGTACGTACGTACGTACGTACGTAACGTAACGTAACGTAACGTAACGTAACGTAACGTAACGTAACGTAACGTAACGTAACGTAA
>NW_012130083.1:1573921-1587518 GCF_000143395.1 Atta cephalotes
CGACGCGGCGGTTACGTTTATTACTTACTTACGGTTGGGTACGGAGGTAGGTCGTAGAGGTTGGTTAAAGTAACGTACGACACCACTAGTTCTCTCTCTCTCTCTCTCTCTCTCTCTCCTCCTCTCTCTCTCTCTCTTTCGCCGGAAGATCGTTATCAAAGAGGAGGAAGACAAAGAGAAGAGGAAAGAAAAGATCTAGACTGAAGGAGCTACTAGATGAGAGTCTGGGATCCAGAAAGAGAGAAAGAGAAAGAAGAACGCGCGCGACGTAGATTCATACTACTAGACACAGCCTTTGCCGACTAAAGGTGTATAAGCCACGTTAAGAGAAGACGATGGTGATGGCGGCAGCGGCGGCTGGATATCAGGAATAAAAGGTCCAGGTAGCATAGTTGCACGCACATTCCCGGTTCACAGCCTTGACTCCGGTGGCGAACGAGCCGACTGAAGAGGCAGCGACCGGCACGATGGCAGAAGAGCGGCAGCAACGGCTGTTGAACGAATGAGAAGGAACGTCGACCGGTGCAGACGAACTAGCTGGCACTGGGGTCTAGCGCGGGGCCCAGTCAACTAACCAGCCACTCGACGAGAACCATAGATAGAAAAGGACAAGGAAGGAGGACGAGAAGAAGAGGAAAAGAGAGTCCTCTCTCTAGCGCGCTCACCAGGCTACGCTCGTTTGCCCGACGATGGCAATTATACGCGCCAGAGCCATCCCGGCTAGATTCAAGATCAGATAATCCCATCTGTCGGTGTAAGCGGTCCGCAAACGATCCCGCGAAGCGATCGGATATCCTCCTCCCGAGCCGCGCAAGAGATTTTTCCGTAGATCGGCTCCTGCGAAAAGCTCGCTCGCCACGCCAGCTCAGGAGTTTAAACGGGTATGGCGGGAGTTCAAGATCCGGTGAAGGGAACATGTCGCAATGAGGAGGACACGGGATGTTTTCTTGGGAAAGTCTTGTCGTCCGAGAATTTCGAGTATAATTTCTATAATTATGCGAAAGAGAATAGAATATATGAAATTATAGGAAGACTTGGTCTATTACCTTATTTTCAATCAATGAAATCAAGAAAGTAATTCTTAAGATAGAGTGATACTCGATATAAAAAATATAAATTTATTACTATTAAATATCTTAAGAGTCAACACTAATTCGTTATGTGTAAATATAAACGTTTGTTAAATAATATCAAATAATATCAAATTTTTTAATAGTAATATATATAGTTCATGTAATATGTAATATATATATATATAAAATCTTATTATAAATTTGAACTGAAAATAATTCAAACATGGGTCGGAACGTTTAAAAATCGATGTAAATTTAATAATAAAAGTTTATATTTACATACAAACTAATATTGGCTCTTAAGGCATTAATAGTGAATTAATTATTCTTAAGATATCTTATGTAGAAATGCAACAATAAGACGCGCAGCTTGGGATACTTAGAAGTATTTACAGTCATGTTATTTTTGGACAGATCATTTATCTTTCAGTCACGATTACTGACAAGTTATAAATTTTATTCGGCGGAATACGTGATTGTCATGAGATATTTGTGCGTTATTATGCGTGGTTTGTCCAACGAGGTGCAAATTGTGGAGTAAAATATTTTGGAAGCGTTCCGAAAGGTGAACGTACAAAAATTTGAACCTTTCGCGAACCTTGATCGCAAATCGTGAATCAAAGAGACACTTGTTTCGACGACTGCGAAGCGTGCTAACGGATACGAGCACATCAAGCGCCTACGTAACGTCTACGTTGATGCCATTCCAATGTTAATTGAGGTGCTTCACGCCTACAAGGTTTGAATTGTTCGCGATTGGCTTATTATTATCATTGATTTGTCAAGTCGATAAACGCTCAAATTTTCATAATAATTCGTCCAGTATGCTATAAGTATCCTAAGTTAAATTATATCATCAATATAGTAAGTTTGTCATTTTATATTAAAATAATAAATAGAAACATAATTAAAAATTTGGTAAAAAGACTGATAACATAACACTGATAGTACTATATAGTAAATATCAATTAATATAATAATTTCATTAATTAACAAATTTATTGCAATGATAGTAAAGATTTAATTCTCACTGTAGTTTCTTAAAAATTTGAGAAAAATCGTTATAATAAGTATAATAAAGAAAAATAAATTTTAATCAATTTTTTAAAATTTAAAAATAGATAGTTTAAATTATTATTGTATTGTAAGTCTAGATAATTGAAAATGGAGTAAAAAATATGATCACAATAAATATGTGTAATTAGCCAAATATTGTCTTAAGAGAATTGAGATAAATCATGTTCTCATGAGACACTCGTGAAAAATGATAACGTGATGATAGGATACGCGATCTAGGATTTCTCGCGCGAAGTGAATCGTCATCGAAGGCGAGACGAGGGAGGAAGAGGGTGAAAACGAAAGCGCGAAAGAAGGTGGAGACTACGGTCGCTCCTGGCGGGCAGAATGGCAGACGGAGAATAGAGCCACTGTCTGGTCCAGCTGGAAAAATCGGCTCTGAATCACTGCGCGCGGCCTACCTGCTGCCATATTGAGGAACCCGCTCCTTGGCCGTTCTTTCAGCTCATGCAGTCAGGAGTATAAATAGCAACTCTTTGAGAATGTGGAGACACACCACCGCGCACGTTCTCCATGCATCACCTCGCTCTGCATCACTTCCACCTTTCGCGTTTTTCCGTCATGCAGATCGCACGCATACGTATACGCTACTCCGATCCTGATAAGCCTCGTGATGCAAAATAGACGAGGGCTAAGTGTTTTGCCCTTTGTACGTGTAAAGTAGCGGCTGTCAACTAGCGCAAAGATAGCTATGTCGAATCTGTTCTCGATCTAACTTTTATTCTACGAGAAGATAAAATATTTCCAGCAATAATAAAAAACGAAATATCCGGGTCCATTGAATAGGGAAACATTAAATAATAATAAACAAATTTAGATTTAGATCATAAATTTCAATTTTACGAATATCATTGTTTCTCAAATATTCTAATTATTCAAGTTTTTTAATTATCTCGACTGATAGATAAATAATTTTAACAATGTTCTGTTTCGGTGAAATCAATCAAATAAAAATATTATTTTTTCAATTATAAGCGCTCAAGATATACGTCACATCTACGAAAAGGGTGGATTTTATGGAAATATTAAAAAATTTAGTTAAATACAGATCTGAAAATAATTTGAACCATCAAAAATAATTACATAAGACACTCAAACTGATTGTTAGAATGTTAAAACTTTTTGCAACATTGCTCATCATGCATGCTTAGTTGCCTATATAATTATTTTAATAATCCAAAATTATTTTCAGATCTAAACTTTTAAATATTTTAGCAAAATTGTTCTTTCCGTGCAAAACTTGAGTGAGTATGCTTCTGTAATATGAATGATAAATTAATGATTAAATGTTGAGGATCTTAATGATCGCAGAGCGTCTAAGAGATTAGAAGATGATTTATATAGCCAGTTCGCTTATCAACAATTGGAGGTTGGGATGAAACGCGCATGACGTTACAATACATCGATTTTCTCTTGGCATATCCTCATCTGCCAGCCACAGACCTTCGATTTGACTTCGTTATAACAGAACGGCGCCTGCAGCTTTACGAAGAGACTGGCAACAGAGGTGGGCGTCTTTATCAATGCAGTAATACGCCGTGGCGAATCAAGAGGCTCACCTCTCCGCTAACTTCGTCCTCCTTAAAAGCGCGGCTGTTCTCGCGTCGGCAAAAAGCACCAGTTTCGTGTCCTTGCGGTACACCTTGATTTTCGAGGCCAGGATAACAGCACCTCTCAGTAAGACTGACGAAGCCCTGGACCTCGTCCCACGTATTTGGCCAACTCACTCGTTCTGTCCGACACCCACCACGTCCTTTCCACCGTCGGCACATCAGGAAGAACACTTCCTCGGTAAATGAGCTCTTTAAAGAATTACAAGAACCCTGCTTGTCCGATTTGATTTCGGTCTTTTGTTACGATATATAGGTCGTATTCACGCGAGCGTGTAATTGTGCGCACGAAAGAGGATTATGTCAATTTACGAGCAAGTTCTTTTTAACTGATGTTTTATTCTATGCAAATGAAATAAAGTCCTTAAATTAACATACGACTGAGACTTCAATAAAACTGTGTTATAGAATTTATGGCTCACCTATTAGAGTATAGATTTTATTTTATTTATTGAATGAGTTCAATCTATTAGAGTGTAATTTTTTATTTTACTTATATTTGAATGAGAGTCACATAAACGCTAATCTTTTCTTTTATTAAAAAAAAAATGTTTTATTATAATACGATAAATTATTCTATTTTTAAATTATGTTTGTTCATTAAAATATTTTAATATTTCTTCGATTATATATTTATCATTTGTTATGTAAAAGATTTATATAATAAATTATCTCTCTCTCTCTCTCTCTCTCTCTCTCTATTTAATTATTATACAGATATATTTAATCACTAATGGTATATAATGGTATAATATTGTAATATCTATATTTAAAAAAATTAATTTTAGATATTAGTTTGATATAAAATTCCATATCATTTTATACCAAAAGTATAGTTTTGCTGAAGCATATAAAAATTTTGTTTGAAAATAATTTTATTTGGATCATCAAAATAAGTATATAGAACGCTCAAATTGATTGTTAGAATGTTAAAATTTTTTGCAGCATTTTACATAATCATTTTAAGATATGAGACAATAAAATTATTTTCTGTATTTAGCTAAATTTTAGATACTTCAAAACCGTTTTTCGGAAATGAAGTATTTAATACATTACTGTAGTATGAATACATCGAAGAATAACAGGACTGAGTTTGTTGCTTGCATCATGTCCGAAGGAGAACGAGAAATCTCGCGACCGATTTCTCGTGCCGACGCGTCTGTTTTCGCCGAAAGGATCCGAAAGTATGACTACGAACACGCCTGCGAAAGTCAAGTTCGCGATGCTCGTGTTCGTCATTTTCGATAAGATCTTCAGGTTCGAAACCACGCAAGCTGATTAATATTCCACTCAAGCGGGCTTTATGGTTTACGAATACGTAAAGCGAGATGTGACACCGACCGCGTATTTACGATGAATTAGCCGAGTTTTACACATTAGAAAGGTTAAAAATCGTGTCCACTTTTAAATTCCAATTATAACTTTAGAAATATATTTAATTCTAAAATGTAAATGTAAAATCTTGAAGATTAATAAGCGTGGAACTTAAAAATTATTAAGGCATATATCTTACATTATTACCAAGAACTGTTCGTCACAGGTTCTTAATATTCGACGACTTGAGTAAAATTTTCAATGACGTCATGTCCGCAAAGTCGATGAGTGACAATGAATAAATATACATAGCCTCAATGAATTAAGGATCTATTCTAATGATCAATAATTATTTCAATGTAGATTAAAGATTGAAAATAATTTAACAACAGAACTAATGGTGCCACTTTTTCTTCATTAATTATTTTAATCATTTTCTTTTTTGTATTAGATGTACAGAATATTAAAAATATGTGAAATGTGTAAAAATATGTGTAATACAAATAATCTAACGACACAAAAGATATCAAAATAATTTTTCATGAACTGAAAACAAACGTAAGAGATTAAATTGATACTTTTTACATTTTTATTGGGATATTATCAATAGTTCTATGTTAAGTAAAAGATTCAATATAAATCAATTAAATTCTCTCTTTTCTAATTTGTGCTTCAGCTAATTAAGTACGACATAATTGAAAAGCAGAAATTTTATAATTACAAGAAAATATTTGACAAAACACAAAGTAACCAAATAATCTCTAAAATCCAATCTATTTAAATTCTTGACGAAATGAAATTCCGTTTTTAACAATTATAAATCCTTATACTTCCACGCAACTTCAAAAATGATTTTTTTATTTAATTGGCGGCACTTTGTAGGACTCTGTCACGTAGGTGTAAAGAACAGTGATTTCTACGTGGGCTTCGATCCAGTCATCGCACCAGGAAGTATCTGTCGTCCAAATGGTTGCGCGTTTTTTCACAGCGCATGCTGGATAATACGCTTCTACCATGGATTTTATTAACAAATTCGTAATGCTTTTACGATTATGGACGACGATGATTTTGGTTGAAGATACTATCGATAGTAGCTTGTGTAATGTGATATGCGTACTAAACAACATAGTAATAAAAAAATCGCCCTTGAAGTAATAAATAATAGAGATAATCTGAAGGAATTCTAACGTATCGTTCTTTTCTCAAATGTTCTTTTGACAAATCGTGAATTTCCATGTATAACGCACTCAATCGATTATAAAATTTCGAAGAATCGCGTTACTTTATCTATTATTCCCCGTTGTATCAATACTATAGACATATAAATTATCACGCTGACTGCGTAGGCAGTCAAACCTGCTGCATAGATGCTAGCTGTAACAAGGACGTCTGAAAATTTTTAGTCAGTTATGTCGCACGAACATGATACTTCAAGATTTCAATATCATCATTGTTGATCAAAGTTTCTTCTTGCGTGACGTGCGTTGAAAGTTATGTAGGTGAATAATAATATTATGTGTGGGATGCAACTAAATCTGGGTTAATATCAATTTTGCGAGAAAATCATTCAAATTAGCTGTATGAAATGTATAACATGAGTTGGCAAATTAATTTGAATCGTATCGAATAGTTGTATCGAATACTATTATAGAGAAAAAAATTTTAAGAATTTGCTGAAAAAATACACGTTCGAAAAATTATTTTTAATGACCTATATATTTTTTAGAATAGTAAAAATTATATAAATTATGTATAAAATATATTGAATATACACACGAATTTTTGATAATTAAGTACGAGCTCGCACGAGTCTTAACAGTCAAGGGTTATCTTTCCGCATCTCAATCGTCGCGGGAGCCAATTAGCTCCCTGCGGGTATCCAGAAATTAACTGTTGCCTTTTACAAGAGATGTTTTTAATTCCGAAAACAAGAACAATTTATTTGTTGCACAACAGGACAGTTTCTCCGGAAATGTCTATTTCAAGGATTTTTTTGTTCCATCGCAAAGTTAGAGTTAGTACATAAAGAACCTCATTAGAGAGTCTTTCACGAAGGACTAATACAACTTCATTGATTCAAGTTTAATGAAACCTCAGATTTGCAAGTATTTTTTTCTCGCATTGTAAATTTCATTTATTTGATAAAAATCAGTTTTCATGCTTGATTTATTTTTAAGTCATTACAGCATTAATATCTTTTCACCATAATTTTAATATGTGGAAAACATATTTACTCTAAAGAATATTAGGAATAAAATAAATGACAAAGCAAAAAATATGTTTCAAACATTTGACATTATCTAAATTATGTATTTATACAGCGCGCGATCGTAAACGATTTTTGATCTCTTTTGATCTCTTTCTGTTTTATATAGACATATTCTCAGAAAAATTCACAACGAGATAAAGTTGATTACCGGAAGATTCCCGGAGAGGAAGTTTAGTTTTATTAATTTTCTCGAGGCCGAAATGATCGATAATTCTCGATAATAGGTCCAGCCACACCGGACTCGTCGTTATACAGTCCGGCTGTCTCTTATGCCACTTTTTTCCCCGATGCGGCGTCGTACTGTCGCCGCAATCGCACAGCGAAATAATTTAGTGCTATCATTCTGGACGCGCGCGCTGCCGGATGGTCTCAATGATTAGTCGCAACGCGCACTGGTCGCACCAGTTCGCGAGCGTAGGGCCCATCGGTCCCTGGAGAGATGCACGCGCCTCGCCCTCGCGCATTCCGTTTCTCTCTGTCTCTCTCCCTCTCTCTCCCTCCTTTTCTCTGCTGCCTATCCGTTTCTCTTCCTTCCACGCTGTCTCTCTATTCTCCCCTGTCTACCGATGATTTCCTCGTATTGCATTCCGCGGCCAGTTTAATCGTTCATGTGCGGTTGGATGCGCGAAATGGAGTTGCGTGCTCGGCGATAAATGGGACACTTCGTTTCTCTCGATCGAGCATCTCCCCGCGGACGAGTTTATTCGTTCGCGAATCCACAGTCCCGCCGAACCGGCCGATCGGATTCGCGGAGGACGGCGAAGTCCCGCGACTGGTTTGCGCACGCACGATATATACGTGTACACACGCGGAGAGACCTCGGCGTTGCGCTATCGCGATGGAGATCTTGCAGAGCCGCGCGCGAGTTACCGTAGTACACAAAGTGTAGCGGTTGAAATTATAACGGGCGTGGCAATATTACGACTTTCGGATGTATGTTTTTTATCTATGTCCGTTCCCCTAATCCAAACGAAAGAACGTCTTATTTCCTGTTTGCGTTATCACGTCGTTGCGTTGTAGAGAAAATCGTTGACTATCATTTAAAAAATTGCCATTTTAATTAAAATAACTGTTGCTCTAATTAGTCTGTTTCAATCATAAATCGGATTCAATGAAGAGACTTAATTATATTAAATTAATTGTCTCTTTAAATTCTATTTTAACTTCAATATAACCAGAGCATTTTCAAATTTTATAAACGGGAATCTATTAATTTAAGAATGTATTATATGTATTTTTTTTACAAAATGAAAAAATTGTGAAAAAAATTTCAGATTTTCTATATTGTATTTGAAAGTAATATAAAAAGTTTGGCAGCTCAGAATCCGGAAATTATTTCAATAATGGACATGTTTTTGAAAGATACCATAATCAGGATAAAATAAAAAAAAAATTTAAACATATAAGATTATAAAATTATATTATATATTAATATTAAATATAAATATATATATCAACCTTATTGAACTATTTCATTTATACATAATATTCGTTTTTATACAGAAAATATAAATTGCCAATTCTAATCACTTTTTGCAAAGAGACTATAACTTAATACACTCTTAACATGATTTTTAAATAATAAACGAATATCATCGAGAATAAATTTAATTTCTTTTAGACAACGAAACGATGGATCAAATTAGTCTTTATTAGTTTAAAAGTTCTTCATTAAAAATCTTATTTTTAATATTTAAATTTTGCGAAATACTTATGTTATTTTATTGTGCGTTTGAATCGTATAAGACAGAAGATATGATTATTTAGGGGTTAATACGAGGAGCAAATAAATTCGAAGCGAATTGAATCGATATAAAAAAAAGATCGGTGATTTATGATCTACATAATTTAGCGAAAAATCAAAGAATCCTTTCAAAAGTTATCAATCGATGGATTGATATGGCTTCTTTTGAACTTCTTGATTAATATTTTCTACCGATATCTCTGAGACTAGATATTAGGAACTTTTTGCAATATCGTTTATCCAGAACGTTAAGATCAGATTATCTTCTTCTTAACAATCAATTAAGAAAAAGATAACGTGATTTTAACGTTCACTATATTTAAATTCACGTTATTGCAAAAACTCCCTATTATGACAACAAGAGATGCGTTACGTTCCAATTTCGAAAGACCTACCCTCAAATAACATACAAAAGTCGCTATTAAGTCGTATTGTTCCGCAACTGTGCAACGGTGCATTCATAATCCGAGCGTGCTATCCAAGTAGATACAGTTATGGCCCCGAGGAACGAGCCCTCCATAAGCGCATCCTCTGTCCCTCGGCGCGCCATTGATCACGGAGATGATCTTCTGGCGTCCATGAAGTCTGGGAGTCATGCAATTCTAGGCAAGCTTTGCGTTCCGCGAAAAAGTCACGTACGACCCGCGCAAAATGACGGTTCGACCCAGAGAATAGGCCATGCTCGATCGCGTCGCACGACCGATGGTAATAGAAAACCATCGTCCGCAAACGGCACATTTCACTGAGTGAATCCTTACCTGATGGTTGCAAATGATAGCTACTTAAAATCTTTCTACTAACTTTGCTTCTAATATTACTTTCTCAAACGTATAAATACCTTTAATATTAATGGGATTGTAAACATACTTGTACATATCCTTTTCTAAATTATAGAACAGAAATAAAAACATCAGGAAAGTTAGTATATATTAATCACGACGTGTAAGCCACTTTTCTCCACTTTTCTCATGAAAAATAAAATAAGTGTAAGTTGTTTCGTCGCTGTGTCTTTAAGTGCACAGAACGTATTACGACATTTAGTTTGTTTAATATTTCCATTCTTTATTTAATTCTAATTACATCGGAGAGAATCGCGTAGACACTTAATAATTAAAGGGCTGAGAGCAAAAATGTACCAAGTCCATAATTTATAAAAGCCACTTTACATACGACTTTGTACTTAAAGCAGGCTTTACAAATTACAGACCTCGTCCGCTTTTGCTTTGAAGCCCTTAATTATGCTACAGTCTCTTTTCACCGAGATTTGTCCATCTTTCGAGAGGCTCAGCGACATGCGAGGAACGCACGCCGATTAGCTCGTCTTAATTTTTCCCACACTCGCGAAAGCGAAGGGGTAGGCCCACGTCTGCGGGACATTTAATATTCAGCTAAGTTTCCGACAGGAGGACGAGCCCGTATGCATGCACCGGGACTCCGTTCCATCCTTTCGTCGGATAATTTCAATTCCGCGATGGACATTGACGAATCATCGATTCGCACGGGCATCATTAACCAAGCGGCTACCTACGTGCGCCGTTTGTTGCCAAGCTCGAACGAGAAGTCGGGTTATTGGCTAACGCCTTCATCTCGTGTAATTTTTTTAGTTGTTGTGATTACGTTCCGCAGATCAAAATATATTTTGGAACACAAACTTATAATATTTACAATGATACTCCTGTAATACTTAAGTATCTTTAAGTAGATACTTAAGATGACTAATATTCTAAAAAACTTTAATTTTGTAGTTATACTGTTTACTAGTATATTGTGTTATAATTAAATTTACATTAGAGTTACGTTATAAGATAGAAGAATATAGAAATAATGCATTTTGGGTAAGAAGACAATGTTTTTCATTTCTTTTTCTCTTCATTTTTTCATTTCATTTCTTGTTTTTCTAAAACAAGATTTTACTATGGTTACCCCACTTATTCACTTATAAAGGTTTTGAAAAACTGAAGAGCTCGATGAAACAATGATATAATTTTGTCTTCTAATTTCTCATCTATTTTTCAAATCTTAATTTTTAAAACTTTTATATCCTTTTTTTATATATTTGAAGATTTTATCGAATTTTTTATTAGATAATATGAAATTTTATGAAGCACTAGAATCTGAAAAACTTTTTTAGAGATGTTTAAAGCTTCAAAAATTTTAATTTTTGTAAAAAAATTGCAAAATGAAATTCTAAAAAATCAGAACCTAAAAGAGAAGGAAAATAAGGTATTTTTATTACTTAATTTTCTCTTAGTGTTCTCTTGTTGTTATATAACAAATTTAAAACCAGTTTTTCTATAATTTTAATTATAATAAAAATTATTATAAATATCGCTGTCCATTATGCGATTATGATAATGAGGCGAGAGCAACGTTTTTATTTCGTTGAAATAAAAACGTTGCTCTCGCCTCATAAAGATAATTAATATTAATTTCCTGAAGTTACTAGATAATTATAGATAAGAGAAAAATGAGAAATATAAAGCAGACGTTTACGTATTTAACAACTTCAATTTCAGAAATAATCGTGAAAAATTTCCTGTTATATGCACATATCCGCTCGGCGTATACTAACGTTCATCGCGTTAGTGCAGTCTGCTCTATTTTTCATAAAAAGACCCGCCACGTCGCGACAGTGATTCTCTCGTGTTGCGTCTTGTCACCGAAAGAGATAACGCCCGTCGCCGTCGCGATGATGGGTCGCGGACGTGTAATAAACTTTATTAATGATCGTTTCGCGCGCGACCGGGTGAAGACACGCACGCGGATAACGCGTACGAGACGGATGACGTCACCTGCTGCGGGACTCGTGCACAGACACCCGCGAGGTTACCGTGAGCACGTACACGCGATGCGAACACGCTCGCGAGTCGAAGGCATCGCGCGGAGCCGCGTGCGAGCGCGCGCGAGACAAGTGGAGAAGGGGGAATCAACGCAGAAGTGAATGAATGTAGCGAAGCGTGGGCGAGCAGTGGTTCTCCAGGGGTTCTCCATTTCCAAATGAACGACAAAGGTTCATCAGCGAGATGCGTCCAAGGAATTTTTGGGAGTCGTCCCAATCGATCGAAATAAGACTATAAAATAATAACGAAGTATAAATAATAAATTCATTATATTTTTTAATACGTGTATTAACGTGTAATAATAATATAATTGTTTTGCTGTCTATCAAAATATATTATTTGGATCAATTATGTTAAATTTTGTCATTTTGAATTTAAAACAATAATATAATATGTTCACAAGACATAGTCTACCAAAAATGAATTAATTGAAAAAGATTTTTAAATCACGTTAATTTAAAAAATTTCTAATATTTCATCCACATTCGCATTAATGAAATTGGTCTTCTTTTTAGTAAGGTAATACTTTTTCAAGAGCAAATTTAAATTCGTTGGATTTTGCTGTAATTTTATCAGACTATAAGAAGAAAATTTAAAGAAAGAATTAGTAAAGAAATATCGGATTTGATATAAGATTGTATTTTAAAATGAAGAACAAATGTAAGAATTTTTATACAAGAATATTTGAAAAATTTAGCTGTGTAACACAATCGCGCCAAGTCTTGCATGTGAGCGGAGCTTAAGAAGCAAGCATGCATGCGACCGTCTCGATTAGTCCAGCGTCAACATCAGTACTTACCGAATGGATAATATCCGGCTTCCATCGGTTAGATGACACGACGCTTGATTCATTCATGAAAAACACGAGACTTTATCCTAATTAACACGAATCTCCACTCAATTCATGCGACCGCGACGGTGGTCATTAATTTCCTGTGGTGCCACTCGTGACCGCTTCGTCGATACTAGCGGTTCGGACAGGTTCGAGACAAAGGGAATATATGAACATAGAAGAGAGTTACGGAGAGGGTAGAAAATGCCTAAACCTCGCTGTACTCGAAGTCTTTCTCTTGATCTATGTACCTATCTCCTATCCGGCAAGCGTTAACTACAACCGAACGTTATAAGTTGTACGTTATAGCTCGCTAGTTTGACAATATTTGAAGTAATTACCTGGGACCTTAGCTGATAATAACGCGGCGCTTTATTTTTCCTAGTCATTTCTATTTAAGGAGAAATCTTTCTCACATAAATATTTTATTTATTTAAAAGCGTGAAAAAATACTTATATTTTATAAATATTTATGAAATATGAAAAAGATTGTAGTATTTCATAAATATTAATATGTTTTCACTATTTTTTAAGTACTAGCAATTGAATATCATTGGCAATCTTCTCACTCTATGAAATAGAGCTAAAACTATGTTTATGTATTTTATCTTATACTCTATTTCTTTCCTTTCTTTTTGTAAGAATTAATGTAAATTTGAAGATGAATTTTATAAATTTGAAGAAAAAACAGATATATATATATATATATCTTAAATCTAATTATTTAATTCTAATTAATTAAAAAATATATATATATATACACACACACACACACACACACACACACACACACACACACACACACACACACACACACACACACACACACACACACACA
>NW_012130083.1:1587538-1596538 GCF_000143395.1 Atta cephalotes
ACATATATTTTTATGTATAAGTGATAAATAAATTTTAATGAATTTTAAACTTCTAATTGCTATTAACTTTTATCTATATTCTTTATCTATATTCTGACTTTCAAAATTTATCTCTTCGTTTAGATCCATCTTTCTATCATTCTATATTTTTATACATTATTATACATTACTCATTCATATATTGTTACAGGGAATTTTTCCTTGGCATTAATTTTTTTCTTCACCAACATCATTGGTTACACCTTATCTCTTCTCTTTGCAAGCACGCACTTGTCTCCCATACACACCGTACGCATCACATATATACACTCTATCTTACGCGACGTGTCACAAGCCGCCGGGTTGTCGTATTTTCGACGAGACGTGGAATTCGGCCTTGACAGGTAGATAAGACGAGATGACGAGAAAGAAAGCCACACCGCGTACAGTCGCATGGCTCTCTTTTCCGAGACGGGACTCGCCCATCCTCCCGGCGTCATCGCCACTGTGAATTTTCCCCCCTCGGCACTTTTTCTCGTGAATCGATACCGCCGTCGTCGCTGCTGCTAAACCGGTCCACTTTAGAACGCATAGTAGCGCCGATCTGGATACTCCAGAGTTGATGCTGAGCAGAGGGATATCTTTGAAGCCGCGTGAGAGAAAATCCTCCCTGCGATCCATGGTACTAATACGATCGCATAGCAGCGGCATGCATGCGGCTCGTGTAGGAGCGTATGCATGAGTCGGATGTTCGTTACATATGATACAAACATTTGCCTTTAATTGGCTGACGTTATAACGCATCGATCCAATTAGAAACTGACTGGAATAAATCGTTTAATCGGTGACAGAGATTTACATTCTTCTTATATATCGGAGGTGTCAGGCTCAGGCTTGCATCTTCCTTCCTGCTGTGGCAATTATCACGGATTGAACGCAGTTGAATGTAGAGTATCGTCTAGTGTCGACTGATCACGATATGGCAAATTATATTGTTATTTCACGATTAACACGTTTCGAGCCGACGAACGTCAGCATTAAATAAATGATTAAATTGATTTCTACATTATTAAAGAATTACATCGTAAATATTTTGATTAAAATGACAGGGAAAGTTGGAAGTTGATATTTGCGTATAGATACCGTTCTTATTCTAAATCGGACAATGCAAACGACGAGTATATGCCTTTGAGAGTCGCCGTGAGAAAATCGTGATCATTCGCGATATGACTTTCAGTTTTCCCAAGTGGATCTTCTCCACAGTGAAAGTTCGCACAATCATCGGACCTATCCGTAGAAAGTACTTCCGCTGATATCTCGTTCGTAGGCCGCCTACAATATTTGGAGATTAGTTACAATAATTCTTCGATACTCTTTAGAAATCCAAAATAATACTGGCCCATTCAATACTGAAAGATAATGGTTAATTGTCTACTTTGAGTATTACTGTTGTTCAGTGTTCAATAAGTAATTAATCATCATCTTCTGGCATTAAATTTCTGTAAGAGAAAAAATTCTCATGTTATGTTTTAAAAATACAAAATGAATACAAAAATATTTCAAGTATATAAAAGTCATTAAGAAGATTGCTATTGACTTCAACTAATTGATCAATTCGGTTACTTTCTTAATAAATATCTATTTAATAACTATCTTTTCATATTTAATGATATTAATACAGAGCATACAAATAACATTTTCAGTATTTAATGTAATATCTTTTTGTAAAAAATAATATTTAATTATTTAAAAAAATTTTTTTTAATTAGTAATAGATATGAGAATCTTTTTCTTCTTCTTCAGAACGTTTAAAACGTTTAGAATGTTACACCTTTTTATTATGATAAAAATACACATTGCACGATGCCATAATTCCGAGAATATTATCATTGTATAAACGAGTGATGACACCACGCCCACAATTTACCATTGACGCAACTCGGTAAACGCTACACGATGTTTCAAAAGCGCTAATGCGCAACGCGAATTCGCATGTGGTTTCTTTAACGATTATCGACTGTCGGACAAAAGTTCAAGGCGTCCTACGCTTAAATCGTCGACGAACTTCCTCCACGGCAGACCCGGAAGACGGTCGAATACAAGCTTTACATGTAACCGTTTATCCACGTCGCAACGTAGTCGTCAGTCGACCCGATATTTGCGGCGAATAGAATATGAAGAAGCCGCCGGGATAATACGGCTGAGTACAGTGGCCCTGATGAGTCGTTCTTCCTTTTAGCGATAGACACAACACGAGAACTAACGTTTGAGAAAACATGCACTCAATCATAGTTGAATGAGCGACAATTAAAGTTAGCTCACGTTCGCTTATGGGACTGTTCTGTCTTCGCGTGATTGTTTAGATTACACCGGCGGAACTGACTCTGCAATGAGTCTAACAATTTTGTGGCTACACAAAACTGTTGTGTTGAAATCGATTAGCGTTAACTACGCGTTTAACTATAAATACAAATTTTAGTTAATTACATTTAAATTTTTCTTCTGTTTCTGTAAATCGACAATAATGTTACGTAACCATAATCTAACAATAAGAGAGTTGAGAGACAGCAAATCATTAGCCGAAGTTAGTTAAACACTATAAGAAAGAGATTCACACTTATTATTTCTGACGAAGTAATGAACAGGTTTCTTGATGCGATCATCATCTCGCGATAGACATACGTTGTAGTTTAATCGCACTTTGGAAAAGGAGCAGAAAGATATCCGAGCTCGATCTCTTGCTTGTGTGTTCTCATCATCACCGATGTGAACATGAAGGAAACACCTAATGATCCGCGAAGTTGACCATCGGTACGCGACCGCATATCACCAGCTGGCCAGTAAAAACAAGATGAGAACGGGAGAAACACATTATGAGGAACGAGTGCACGAGCATGCACATCGATATCGGCGTTCTCTGTCCGAATTAATCATCGGCATATATCGGCATAGTCCTTCCGCCGAACGCTAATGCGGTCAGTTAATCAAACGCGTGCGGAATGATAATTATCTGTATTTGGTCTCAGATCTCCAAGGAAAAGTGGCAGACCAATGGCGTAGTATCCAGATATACAAAAGCTGCCTTCCTTCTTTTTACTTTTTAGAGTTCAATAATTATATCTTCAGAGAGAAACAAATACATGGATCTTATATGAAGACTTTTTTGTGAATACAAATCAACAACGAGGTGTACTTACACTAAAGAAAGAGATCGAGCTATTTATGCACTACATAGTTGTGGACTCGCGACAGTTGTTTCTGTATTCGTCGTTAAAATATCCGAACAAATAGTGTCGTACAACGTGGTGTCGTTGATCAGGATTCATGTGTTGATAAAGTTTCTTGCAAATAAAAATATTGTAAAGAGTCGTCGAAATTTTATGTAAACTGCGTGCAGTTCGGAGAAGAGCCGCTATCGATGATGCAAATGCGCAGCGGTATTCGATACTGTCGAATGCTGTTGATTAGTTTCTGTCTTTTTTTAGAGTTGGAATGTAATGTTTTTTTTTGTAACGTCGGAATTCATTTGAATATGCTTGTTATTTCCGCCCGCATGCATAATAACAATTTCTTATCAGCGGCACGTGTCTGAAAAAAAAATATATTCATGTCTTGTAAAATAATTATCGTTGTTGTTATAAAAGAACATAATTGGCTATACAAATGGCAAAACAGACGTGTACTATTATTCATTGTCAATTTTTAACAAATTGATCGTTATTCACCGATAGATATTCACCGATAGATAGTATAAATATTACTACGCTATCATGCGATGAAATATTTACAGTGCAAACAGTAGCAGCGCCAGATTGCAATATGAGAATATCAGTGGTGTTCTTGGTCTTGATGATAATAATGTGTGCAATGTTCCAAGGATCTGTAAGTCTTAATTTAAATATAATTGTTTATCGATAAATTTCTGAAAAATAACGAAGTTGTACTCTGTGCGAAGGAATCTCTTCCTTGTGGAAGAAATAGACGTAGACGAATCACAACAACAACAACAACAACAACAGCAGCAACATCATAAGTTTTGGCCCAAGCACAATATATCTGGAATAAATTGAACCTTATGTCTGTTTAATTATAGAATAGCAAAGTTGTGTCTCACATAGCTGTTGTCTAGTTTTTTAGTCTAGTTATTTAGTCAATTGTTATCGGTAATGTAGCGTTCACTTCATTCTAATAGCAAAAAATTAGCTAAAGGTAGAGATAAAAAATGAAATTAATAGTAGTCCACTCTAGACTCTGGACACAGTGAGTGCAAATAAAAAAAGCAAATAAAAAATAAAATAAAACATTTATCTTTTTATTATCATTTTCTTTCTGTCAAATCTCTAGACAATTATTTAAATTCAGAATTCTAAATCAAGGATATCGAACTTCTAAATAGTTTTTATTAATTAGATTTTCTATATACTTGTTATTTTATTCTTCTTAAGAAATTTTCAAGAATATTCTTAAGAGATGAATGGGTCAATATTTTCTGTTCCTAAAAATCGTCTGCTCTACTTGATGCAATTTGAATTGTATTTGGAAAATTTTATATCTGGTAAGACTTAAACTTGAATTTTCTCGAACGAACTCGTGATTTTTGACGCGGCGTTCGTTCTACGCAAGTTACGCGACGATTGCATTGCGATAAGCAGAGGCGAAAATATAACAATATTCACCGATTATGACACGTATCTCTCATAATCACAACGATTGTCACATTGCTACATACATATAGATATAATACGCAGAGTTTTTAATTATCATGTTTTTTCTATTACACCCGAATTCGTTTGAATATGCTTGTCGGGCGTCACTTTGTCACTTTCGCCTCTATCATGATAACAACTTCTTATTAGCGTCTGAAAGAATACGGAATATATTCATGTCTTGTAAAATATTTAACATATTATATTGTTGTAAAAGAAGATAATTGATAATAGATTACATAAATGACAAAACAGGTATGTGCTATTTATCATTATTAATCCTTAATAAATAGATTATTATTAGGTATAAATATTACTAGCAGTATAAATATTACTACTATGATGTGACGCGATATAAACGTTCAGATCAAGCAATAGTAACGCTAGATTGCAATATGAGAATATCAGTGGTGTTCTTGATAATAGTAATGTGTGCCATGTTTCAAGGATCCGTAAGTTTTAATTTGAACATGATCGTTTATTGATAAATTTCTGAAGAATAACGAAGTTTTATTCTGCAAAGGGTTTCCTTCCTTGTTGTTGGACGCAATAGAGAACGTAACAGGACGAATAACAAAAACAAATAGCAAGACAACAACAACAACGCAATCATCAGAAAATGACTTGGGAGAGAGGATTGATGTTATTCCATAACCAGAGATAAATTGAATCTTATACTTATTTAGTCATAGAAATGTTGTGTCACAGAAATAGAAATATTGTGTCTCACATAGCTGTTGTTTAGTTTTTCTTTTAGTCAATTAGTAAATCGATAATATAACGCTCACTTCTAATAATTACATAAAAAAATTAGCTGAAGGTAGAGATAAAAAATTAAATGAGTAGTAGTCTAGATATTCTACCCTAAACTAGACACAGCCAGTACAAATAAATAATACAATAAAAAATAAAACAAAACATTTATTTTTTTACTGTCATTTTATTTTTCTATCAAATCCCTAGATAGTTTTTTAAACTCACGATTCTGTATCAGGGATATCTAATCTCTTGATAGTTTTTAATAATCAAACTTTCTATGTACTTATTATCTCTTTTTATTCTTTTTAAGAAATTCTTAAGAGTGTTCTTTTTAAGAAATGAATGGATCAATATTATCTATTCTTAAAAATTTTATGCATTACTTAATTACAGTACCAATTTAAATTGTATTTGAAAAATTATTTTATATTTGGTAGGACTTGAATCTGAAACGCTTGACTTTTGAGTTGGTCATCTCACATATTGCACCACGAAGTTGTCCGCGCGGATACGCCATTCGTTCCACGCATTGATGTTACCCGCGCTATTCGTTTTATACGCATCGAAGTCATCATGACGATTGCATCGCGATAAGCAGAGGCGAAGTATAATTCGTCAATTATGACACGTATCTCTCACAGTCACGACGATTGTCACTTTGCTATATACATATGATATGTAGAATTTTAATTATCATGTTTTTTTTCTATTATATCGGAATTTGTTTGAATGTACTTGTCAGACGTCACTTTCGCCTGCATACGTGATAACAACCTTTTATCAGCGACACGTGCTTAGAAGAATGCGGAATATATCCATGTATTGTAAAATAATTATTTTTGTTATAAAGGAACATAATTGATAATAGGCTACACAGATGACAAAACAGGTGTGTGCCATTTTATCATTGTCATCAATCCTCAACAAATAGATCATTATTCGGCGCAGTATAAATATTACTACTATGATGTGATGCGATATAAATGTTCAGATCAAGCAGTAGCGCAAGATTGCAATGAGAATATCAATGGTTCCTAGTTTTGATGATAGTGCAATGTTTCAGGGATCTATAAGTTTTAATTTACATATGATCGTTTATCGATAAATTTCTAAAAAATAACGAAATTCTATTCTGTAGAAGGAATCCTGTTGATTTCGACATTACAGAAACGGATATCATTGTAGAATCACAACAACAACATCATCATCTACAACGTAGCCATCAGAGTTTATCGAGCCACTACGTAGTGACGTACTAACCAGAGATAAATTAAACCCTATCAGGTCATGAAATAGAAAAGTTGTATGTTACAGAACTGTTGTCTAGTTTTTTAGTCAATTGTTAATTGGTAATGTAACGCTTCTCACTTCTCCTAGTAGTTATACAAAAAATTAGCTAAAGGTAGAGATAAAAAATTAAATTAGTAGTAGTCTACCCTAGATTAGACACAGAATACAAATAAATAGCAAATAAAAAAAAATAAAACATTAATTTTTTTTTGTTATTTTTCTTCTCTATCTAATCCCAAGACAGTTTTACAATTGAGCATTCTCTATTAGGAGTATCTAATCTCTAGATAGTTTTATTAATTAAAATTTCTATACCTTTATTACCTATTTTCCATTGTATTCTTCTTAAGACACGAATGGATATTTTCTATTCTTAAAAATCTTGTGTGTACTAGGATATAATTATTCATTATATTATTTTAAAATTAATATATTAAGTCTGCAAATAAGTTTTGATCCTTTTTTTTTACAGAAAATTGATATTTATTTATAAAAAACCAAAGCACATGTCAGTCTTGGAAATAATCTTCAGCACTTTCGATACACTTTTGCCATCTCTTGAGCAGCTGGCGAATCCCTGCTCGGAAGAACGATGATGATTTCGGTTCAATAAATTCCGTTATAGAATTTTCGATTTCTTTGAGTGTTTGAAAGTGCATTAACGAGATGGTGCTGTAGAAAACGAAAGAGAAATCTGTAGGAGCCATATTTGGACAATCAGCCGCATGATGGAGAATTTCCCAAAGAATAAATTAATTCTTTGGTTGCTATCATTGAATGAGCCGTGCGTTATCGTGCAGCAGTATCACCTGATGAGTTTCCTGGCCGGTATAAGATCGTTTTCGTTCGATTTCGTTACTTAAACGCATCAATTGTTATTGATAACGCTCAGACGTTACAGTTTTTTTCGGTTTTAGCAACTCAAAATATAGTACACTTTTCACATCTCACCAAATGCAACAATACTTTTTTGAATGAATATTTCGTTTTGCAACTGGCGTTGACGATTCTCCAGAATAAACTCATGATTTTTTTCTTTCAGGGTTCTCGTAGAATTCACTTCTCACCAGTTACGATTTTAAATCCACCGACAGAAAATTCTTCTGCTTAAATCTTAACAACAGGCAAATTGCTATATCGTTTCATTTTGTTTTCTGGATTGAGCACGTGCGGAACTCAACGACCAGCCTTCTTTCCAGCTTCTGCAGTCGATCGAAAATCGCTTGTTGTAATACTCAATTGTTCAGCAAGCTCCTTTTGTGTTTGTCAAGAATTTTCTTGCAATAGTTGCAACATTTAATTTTTCGTCTTCAACTTTTTTTGATGCTCCCGAACGATATTGAAAGATCGAAATTATCTGTCCGAAACTTTTTGTACCACTTTTTGTACGTACTTTCAGACACCGCATTTTCTCCTAAAGCGGAACAAATCATTTCTTCCGTTTCGAGAACATTTTTTTTTAATTGAAAAGCGAACAGAATATAATGCCTCACATAGTTGTCGGACGACATCGTGTTCACTTTTAAGGTTGTGAGATTATGTCGTCTCAAAATTTTCATATGTAGTTTTTTGTTATCATAAAGGTTGATACTACGAATTCTCAAAACAGTGGGAAAAAGATTTGAATTTATAGTAAAGTTATAGTTGATTAATTCTAAGAGAAGTTATTTGTAGACCTAATATATTACAGTATTTAAAATTATATTTGCGATGGACAATACAAATGAGGAAACGAGAACATTTTAATAAATATATATTATTTCGTTTTTAACATTCAAAATAAAAGATAAAAACATTTTATTATAAAGTTTTGTTCGGAGAAAGTTACACTATTGCTTCAAAACAAATAATCTCTCAGTCTAAAAGTCCCTACTGCTACTGCCCAATGTGTGTAAACCACGCATTACGATTTCTACTGTGATTGACCAATTTGCTTACTATTTACGTGTTACTGTTTTATATTTTTGTATCATAGACTTTAATGCGTGATCTATAATGGAAAGTAGCAGATTAAGGAATAGACTCAGAAATCGACTGATCAGTTGATTATCCTCCTCATCAATCGACTATGATTGATTGATTTCTATGCCTATTCTTTAATTCATTACTGCTACTGTTGTAGATGAGGCTTAAAAGCCATATTACACAAAAAAACTTAAACAATAAAACGTAAGCAGTAAGGAAATCAACATATCAGATGGCTACTGATAGTTATGTATGGTTTAATGGTCTCGAAAATGATTGGCTAATTCGCTTACTGCTTACA
>NW_012130083.1:1596558-1612226 GCF_000143395.1 Atta cephalotes
AAATCAACATATCAGAGTGGCCTTACTGATTAGTTATGTAGTTAGGTTTAAGTGGTCTAACGAATNTGATATCNCTGTCTATATTTATATATATTTTTTGTGTGCCATGGCTCTAATTTATCGATTATGACACATGTCCATCACGCACGACGATTATCGCGTTCCTACGAATGGTACATAGAATTTTGATTATCAAGTTTTTTCTATTAAAGCAATTTCATGCAGCGAAGGAAAACTAGTTTTTTATCCACACTTCATCACAATCAAAACAACGCAAACAGGACACTCAATACTGTTGAATGTGTTGTAGTTTTTGTTCGTCTGTTTTTAGAATTTTGAATGTCATGTTTTTCTTTTGTAATGTTGGAATTTTGTTTGAATATGCTTGACGTCATTTTCGCTTGCATGCATGATAACAATTTCTTATTAGCGTGTCTGAAAGAATACGGAATATATTCATGTCTTGTAAAATAATTATCGTTGTCATAAAAGAACATAATTGGCTATACAAATGGCAAAACAGGTGTATCATTATTCATTGTCAATTTTTAATAAATCGTTATTCACCGACGCAGTATAAATATTACTACATGCGATGAAATATTTATAGTGCAAACAGCAGCGCCAGATTGCAATATGAAAATATCAATTGTGTTCTTGGTTTTGATGATAGTAGTGTGTGCAATGTCCCAGGGACCTGTAAGTCTTAATTTAAACAATCGTATATCGATAAATTTCTGAAAAATAACGAAGTTCTACTCTGTGTGAAGGAATTCTTTCGGATTTATTTAAGGCGTGGATCTCGTAGACGCACGACAACAACAACGACAACATCATCTATATCGTCTACAACGCCATCAAAGTTTATCGAGGCCACAGTAGTGTAATAACCAGGGATAAATTGAATGCTATCTAGTCATGAAATAGAAAAATTGTATTTTTAGAAGTGACAGAACTGTTGTCTAGTTTTTTAGTCATTCGGTAATGTATCCCTTCTCACTTCTCCTAGTAGCTATACAAAAAAATTAGCTAAAGAGATAAAAAATTAAATTAATAGTAGTCTATTCTAAACACAGCGAATGCAAATAAATAGCAAATAAAAAAATAAAACAAAACATTAATTTTGTCATATTTTTCTCCATCTAATCCCAAGATAGTTTTATAATTGAGCATGCTGTATCAGGAGTATTTAACCTCAAGATAGTTTTTATTAATTAAAATTTCTATACCTTTATTACCTATTTTTAGTGTATTCTTAAGATACGAATGGATATTTTCTATTCTTAAAAATCTTGTATGTATTAGGATATAATTATTCATTATATTATTTTAAAATTAATATATTAGGTCTGCAAATAAATTTTTTTTTATAGAAAATTGACATTTATTTAAAAAACCAAAGTACATGTTATTCTTGAAAATAATCTCCAACACTTTTGATACATTTTTGCCATCTCTCGAACAGCTGGCAAATCCCTGCTCAGAAGAACGATGATGATTTTGATTCAATAAATTCGGTTATGGAATTTTCGACCTCTTAGGCTGTTTGAAAGTGCGTATCAACGAGATGGTGCTGCAGAGAACGAAAGAGATGGAAATCTATAGGGGTCATATTTGGAGAATCAGCCATAGAGAATTTCCCAAATCAAAATATAAATTAAAATATAGATTCTTTGGTTACTATCGTTGAGCTGTGCGTTATCGTGCAGCAGTATCGCTTGATGAGTTTCCTGGCCGGTATAAGATCGTTTCCGTCCGATTTCGTCACTTAAACGCATCAATTGTTGTTGATAACGCTCGGACATTACAGTTTCCTTCAATTTTAGCAATTCAAAATATAGTACACCTTTCACATCCCACTAAATGCAACAATACTTTTTTGAGTGAATATTTGGTTTTGCAATTGGCGTTGACGGTTCTCCAGGATAAACCCATGATTTTTTTCTTTTAGGGTTCTCGTATAGAATTCACTTCTCATTACCAGTTACGATTTTAAACAAAAAAATCCTTCTGCTTAAATCTTAACAACAGGCAAACTGCTGTGTCGTTTTGTTTTGTTTTCTGGGCTGAACACGTGCGGGACTCAATGACCAGCCTTCTTCCCAGCTTCTGCAATCAATGGGAAATCATTTGTTGTAATATTCAATTGTTCAGCAAACTCCTTTTGTGTTTGTCAAGAATTTTCTTGCAACAGCTGATTCAATTTCTCGTCTTCAACTTTTTTTGATACTCCCGAATGATATTGATCGGAAAGATCGAAATTATCTGTCCGAAACTTTTTGTACCATCTTTTGAACGTACTTTCAGACAGAAACGAGATCGTATTAATAAATATACATGTATTATTTTGTTTTTAACATCCAAAATAAAAGATAAAAACATTTTATTATGAAATTTCGGAGAAACTATTACATTGCTTCAAAGCAAATAGACTTTCAGATTAAAAGTCTCTACTGCCCAATGTATTGTATATAAACCACGCATTACGTTTCTATTGTGATTAGCCAATTTGCTTACGTGTTACTGCCTTATGTTTTTGTGTCATAGATTTTAATACTTGATCTACAATGGAAAGTAGCAGTGGATTAAGGAGTAGTGGATTAAGGCATAGAAATCGATCGATCATAGTTGATTATCCTCTTCATCAATTATGATTGATTGATTTCTACGCCTACTCTTTAATTCACTATTGCTACTGTTCGTTGTAGACGAGACTTAAGGGCTATATAAAATATAAACAGTAAGGAAATCAGTATATTGGATGGCTACTGATACTTATGGTTTAACAAAAATGATTGGTCTCGAAAATGATTGGCTAATTCGCTTATTGCTTACATTTTACTGCTTAAGTTTTTTGTGTGCCATGCTCTAATTTATCATTATGACACATTATCCCTAGTCACGTACGACGATTATCGCGTTCCTACGTAAGGTACATAGAGTTTCGATTATCAAGTTTTTTTCTATTAAGGTATAATTTCATGCAGCGAAAGAAAGCTGGCTTTTTATCCACGCTTAAATCAAAACAATGCAAACAGGGCCCTCGATATTGTTGAATGCTTGATTAGTCTTTGCTCGTCTTTTTTTAGAATTTTGAATGTCATGTTTTTTTTTCTATTACACCGGAATTCGTTTGAATATGCTTATCGGACGTCACTTTCGCCTGCATACATAATAACAATCTCTTATCAGCGACATATGCTTGGAAGAATGCAAAACATATCCATGTTTTGTAAAATAATTATTTTTATTATAAAGGAACCTAATTGACAATGAGCTACACAAATGGCAAAACAGACGTGTGACCATTATTCATTGTCAATTTTTACCAAATAGATCGTTATTCACCATATAAATATTGCTACGACATGATGCGATGTAAACATTTACATTGCAAGCAGTAGCAGCGCAAGATTGCAATATAAGACTATCAGTGATGTTCTTGGTCTTGATGATAGTAATGTGTGCAATGTTCCAGGGATCTGTAAGTTTTAATTTAAACATGATCATTTATCACTAAATTTCTGAAAAATAACGAAATCCTACTCTGTATGAAGAAATCTATTCCTCATCATGATGGACATCATGAACATTATGGATGTCATGGACATTCTGAACGTAGAAGAAGCACAACAGAAAGAGTAACAACAACGTCGATACCAGACATCAATTTCACTACTGCAGCGGGATAAATTGAATCTTATGCCTATCTAGTCATGAAATAGAAAAATTGTGTCTTACATAACTGTTGTCTAGTTTTTTAGTCAGTTGTTGATCGGTAATGTAACGCTTTTCCTCACTTCTCCTAGTAGCTATACAAAAAAAATTAAAGCTAGGGGTAAAAAATTAATTAGTAAGTAGTCTATCCTAGACTGGACACATCGACTAAACAGCAAATAAAAATAAAAAAAATAAAATAAAACATTTATCTTCTTTATTGCCATTTTTCTTCTCCATCTAATCCCAAGACAGTTTTATAATTGAGAATTCTGTATCAAGAATATCTAATCTCTAGATAATTTTTATTAATCGGAATTTCTATGCACTTATTATTATTATTATTATTATTACCATTTTTTAATTGTATTCTTCTTAAGAGATGAATGAATATATTTTTAAAAATCTTGTGCACTATTTAATCACAATAAACGCAAAAATTTAAATTATCTGGAAAATTCTTTTACATCTAGTAGAACTTGAATCTAACTCTTGACTTTTGAATTGATCATCTCACTATTGCGGACCGCCACTGTTACATTATTGATACATATCTATATATGTTACTTAGCACGGTTATATAATTTTCCAAAAATATTATTTAATTATACAAAAGAAAGCACAATTTTATAAATTATATTTTTATATACTCTTATTGTTTAATTAAAATTAAAAGCTACAGTTATTTTTACTATTTACATAATCACAAACTATAAAATTTTTCTTTTTTTCGTTTTAATAAACTTTTTAAATAACATATTTATTAAAAATAATATCTATTTAATCAGTACCTACAACCTATACAATACACTTTGGCTAGCTCTGAAATACTTTTTAGATAATCTTTTTGTAATATAAATATCTGTAATGAAATGGTGCAATATATGGTATATACCCAATATAGTAGCTAGATATTTTAAACACTGTAAAGTTGAAATTAACAGAATAACAATCCCGTTTTATATATATGAAGTAAATATAATAACAAAAATTAAGAAAGTAAAAAGTTAATTTTATATTATAGTAGTTATAATTGTAATTAATAAAAAGTTAGTATTAAATATTATAACTATATAGAAAATGAGAACACAAAATAATATTTGCCAAAGCAAATTGAATGATATTTTCATTCACGTGTTTTTTCTTTTTTTATTATTTTTACAATAATAACCGACAATTAGTTCATAATAGTGTTAAAAACAATTTAATGTATCATGTTTTTTTCCTTTCTTTTCTTCTTTTCGAATATAACTATTGGCGCTGCGAGTTAACCAGTTTGATCAGCGAGTTTGATCAGTTTATCTAGAGATGAAGAAGGTTTCTAAATAACGTTATTAAAAGTTAACAATTTTATAAAAGTGAAGAATTCAAATATATCACATTTCGAACAATTTACCATTTGTTGTTTATTGTTTTTGTCAGATTCTTTCATAATAAAACCGCCTGTCTAGTATCTGGCTAATAATTAAAATGTAAAACTTACATCTTAATATATTAATCAATTGCGCTAGATAGATCTTTTTTTATAAAATAAAATGACAATTTGGATATTGTCCATTGACTAATTTAAAATTGCTAGTGACTGTAGCTAGATTATATATTTTATATATACTAACGCTTTTTGTTATCACTTTGACAGTGTTTAGGTTACTTTTTTGTAGTGATTAGGTAACAATTACATCACAAAAACTGATTATGAATATTAGCAATTAGTAACTCTCCATTGACAAGTCAGAAAACGTACTAACTTTAATCAGTACTAGCTCTTGAATCAAATCAACTGGATTCATTTCTACACATAATATAAATAAAGAATATAAATCATATTAACATAATATACATTTTTTTGATCACATATTATCAATTGATACGCAAATATTGGAATTGACAATAAAAATCTGTTATCTTTTTTGATGCATGTTTTGCCATAATTGCTAACTATTTGTACAATTTTTGTAATTTAGCTGCGTGCAATATATTTTACTTTCGTTTTATAATCTTAATGACACTATTGCTGTTTTCTGATGAACTATTTTTAATCGTCAGACATTTGTTATAAAGAAACTAAAAGAAATTTAAATGTTATAATACTAAAACATATTTTGTTATTTCTATATGACGTTTTATTTAGAGCTATTTTTATTTCTAAAAAAAGTAAAACAGAATATATTAGAATACAATTATTCTATTGTAGTTTGGCTAAAGTTGAGAGCATATCTTTTCTTAGAAAACATCGTTCAGAAGTTTGGGAATCACTTTGTGTTAAGAGGATATTAATTATTTTTCATGAGGAATAAATGAGACAAATAAATTGGATGTTTCTCTGATATTGCAGAATAATTGATATAAAAACACGTGTTGTTAATTAATAACAAGAGAACTAGATTTTGTCTACTGTATCTTGCATAATTTATCTCTTGCGTAATTTCTACATCAAATGGGATAAAATTCAATGTGTGTTCCACAATCAACAGAAATACACTCTCATCTAATGAAGCTTTTCCGCGATTATTTAAAGACCGAGTCGTCAGTCGATTTACATGTAAATAGAATTCATTTTAACGGTAGTATCTCATTGTCAATCGCTGGTACTAGACGGATCTGACGCAAGCTGTGATATAACGTTAAATTAGTTGCACTGTAGCGATAGGAAAATACGCGTTGCTTTTGCAAATCATGATTTAATGTTGCTTGTATTTATGCATCAAAATTATATATCTAATCTCCTATATTAATTAGGATATAATTATCCATTATATTATTTTAAAATTAATATATATTAGGATACTTAAAATTATATTTGCGATAGAGAATACAAACGAAAAAAACGAATTTTATGTGAGAAGATGTATTATTTCATTTCTAACATCCAAAATTACATAAAAACATTTTATTATGAAATTTTGTTCGAAACTCTATTATTTCAAAGTAAATAATCTCTCAGATTAAAAGCGGATCTTAATTAAATCATATCACATGAGTTTCCATAATGTAATTTAAAAAAAAACTTTTTCAAAAAATTATAGGCATGTTTTATAGCGTGTTTTCCATTTGATATTTTTTACAAACGTTTAAAAGTTTGGTTGAAATTATCGTTTTCTTCTGTTTATGACACGATTTATAGAAGCCGTCTATGTCACTTTGTTCACGCATTGAGGTTACCTACTCCCGCGCGCGCCGTTCGTGCTACGCATTGAAGCCATTTGTTCTACGCGCATCTATTTTTCTATGTTGTTCGTGCTGCAATTTCGTTTCACATGAACTCATTTCGGCGATTGTATCGCGAAAAGCAGAGCTGACAGTATAAGGGCTATGGCACACAAAAAATTTAAGCAGTAAGGAAGTCATGTTGAATGCTACTGATGCTTACAGTTTAACGGTCTCTAAAATGAAATGGTTAATTATACTGCTTACATCTTACTGCTTAAGCTTTTGCCTAATTTGTCGATTATGATATGTGTTCTTCACAGTCACACGCACAATGGTTATCGCGTTGCTACATACGTATGGTACGTAGAATTTTGATTATCATTTTTTTATTAACACCGGAATTTATTTGAATATGTTTGTCGGACATTATTTCCGCATGATAACAATCTCTCATCAACAACATATGCCTGAAAGACCGCGGCATACCCATTTTGAAAAATAATTATTTTTGTAATAAAGGAACATAATTGACAATGGGTACAAATGATAAAAAAATACGTGTACCATTATTTATTGTCAAGCCTTAACAAATAGATCGTTATTCTACCGAGGCAGTATAAATATTGCTACGATGTGACGATAGGTGACATTTACAGTGCAACCATTAGCAATATAAGAATAGTACAATATGAGAATATCAATGATGTTCTTGGTCTTGATGACAGTAGTGTGTGCAATGTTCCAGGGATCTGTAAGTCTTAATTTAAATATAATTGTTTATCGATAAATTTCTGAAAAATAACGAAGTTGTACTCTGTACGAAGGAATCTCTTCCTTGTGGAAGAGGTGGACGTAGACGAACCACAACAACAACAACAACAACAGCAGCAACATCATAGGTTTTGGCCCAAGCACAATATATCTGGAATAAATTAAATCTTATGTCTGTTTAATCATAGAATAGGAAAGTTGTGTCTCACATAGCTATTGTCTAGTTCTTTAGTTAATTGTTATTGGTAATGTAACGCTCACTTTATCTAATAGTATCTATACCAAAAAATTAGCTAAAGGACAAAAAATGAAATTAATAGTAATCCACTCTAGACTGAACACAGCGAATGCAAATAAAAATAGCAAATAAAAAATAAGATAAAATAAAACATTTATCTTTTTATTATCTTTTTCTGCCAAATCCCTACAGTTAATTCAGAATTCTGTATCAAGGATATTCAGCTTCTAGATAGTTTTTATTAATTAGATTTTCTATATATTGATTTTCTATATATAATTAGATTTTCTATATTGTTATCTTTATTTTATTCTTCTTAAGAAATTTTCAAGAATATTTTTCTTAAGAGATGAATTCTTAAGTCAATATTTGCTGTTCTTAAAAACCTTCTGCTCTTGATCACAATTTCAATTGTATCTGGAAAATTATTTTATATATGGTAAGTTTTAAACTTGAAACTCATGATTTTTGACGCGGCGTTCGTTCTACGCATCCAAGTTACCCGGCGATTGCATCACGATAAGCAGAGGCGAAAATATAACAATATTCACCGATTATGACACGTATCTCTCATAATCACAACGATTGTCACGTTGCTACATATAGATATAATACGCAGAGTTTTTAATTATCATGTTTTTTTCTATTACATCCGAATTCGTTTGAATATGCTTGTCACTTTCGCCTCTATCATGATAACAATTTCTTATTAGCGTCTGAAAGAATACGGAACATATTCATGTCTTGTAAAATATTTAATATATTATATTGTTGTAAAAGAAGATAATTGCTAACAGATTACATAAATGACAAAACAGATGTGCTATTTATCATTGCCATTAATCCTTAATAAATAGATTATTATTCGGCGCAATATAAATATTATTATTATAATGTGACGCGATGTAAATGTTCAAATCAAGCAGTAGTAGCGCTAGATTGCAATATGAGAATATCAGTGGTATTCTTGATCTTGGAAGAATAACGAAGTTCTACTCTATGCGAAGGATTCTCTTTTTTATTGTTGGACGTAATAGAGGACAAGAATAACAGCAAGAACAACGCAGTTATCAGAAAATGGGGAAAATCGGGAGAAAGGATGTTATTCCATAACTAGAGATAAATTGAACCTTATGCTTATTTAGTCATGAAATAGAAATGTTGTGTCTTACATAGCTGTTGTCTAGTTTTTGTTTTAGTCAATTGGTGAATCAATAATATAACGCTCACTTCTTTTAATAATTACATAAAAAAATTAGATAATTAAAGATAAAGATAAAAAAATTGAACGAGTAGTAGTCTACCCTAAACTAAACACAGCGAGTGCAAATAAATAATAAAATAAAAAATAAAACAAAACATTAATTTTTTTATTGTCATTTTATTTTTCTATCAAATCCCTAGACAGTTTTTTAAACTCACGATTCTATATCAGGGATATCTAATCTCTTGATAATTTTTATTAATCAAACTTTCTATGTACTTATTATCTCTTTTTATTCTTCTTAAGAAATTCTTAAGAATATTCTTTTTAAGAAATGAATGGATCAGTATTTTCTGATCCTAAAAATTTTATGTATTACTTAATCACAATACCCAATTTAAATTGTATCTGAAAAATTATTTCTGGTAGGACTTGAATCTGAAACTCTTGACTTTTGAGTTGGTCATCTTACATATTGCACCACGAAGTTGTCCGCGCTGATACATCATTCATTCCATGCATTGATGTCAGCTGCGTTGTTCGTTCTGTACACATCGAAATTGCAGCTTCGTTCTACGCATTAAAATTATCATGATGATTGCATCGCGATAAGCGAAGTAGAGAGAAGTAGTTTTCTGCAGAAGCGAAGTATAATTTGCCAATTGACATGTATCTCTCACAGTCACGACGATTGTCACTTTGTTGTATACGTATGATACGTAGAGTTTTAATTATCATGTTTTTTTCTCTATTGGATCGGAATTTGTTTGAATGTACTTGTCAGACGTCATTTTCGCCTGCATACATGATAACAACCTCTTATCAGTGACACGTGCTTAAAAGAATGCGGAATATATCCATGTTTTGTAAAATAATTATTTTTGTTATAAAGGAACATAATAGGCTACACAGATAACAAAACAGGTGTGTGTCATTTATCATTGTCAATCCTTAACAAATAGATCATTATTCGGCGCAGTATAAATATTGCTACTATGACGTGACGCGATATAAACGTTCAGATCAAGCAGTAGCTCAAGATTGCAATATGAGAATATCAGTGGTGTTCTTGGTCTTGATGATAATAGTGTGTGCCATGTTTCAGGGATCCGTAAGTTTTAATTTGAACATAATCGTTTATCGATAAATTTCTGGAAAATAACGAAGTTATCTTCTCTACCCTGTATGAAGGAATCCATTTCTTTTCGTGGATGCAATAGACAAACATCAACAATAGTATCAGGATAAGGAGTTAATGTCAAAAAAAATTAATAATTTATAACCAAGGATAAATTGAATCTCATGTTTATTTAATCATGAAATAGAAATGTGATGTCACAACTATTGTTTAGTTTTTTTTTTAGTCAGTTGTTAATCGCTAATATAATAGTTTACTTCTTCTAGTAATATATATAAAAAAATTAGCTATATGTAGATATAAAAAATTAAATGAGTAATAGTTTATTCTAGACTAGACGCAATGAGTGCAAATAAATAGCAAATAAAAAAATAAAATAAAAAGTCTATCTTTTTTATTGTCGTTTTTTTTTTCTATCAATTCGTGAACCGTAAAAAATTTTTTATTTTAAGATTCTGTATCTAACCTCTAGATAGTTTTTATTAATTAGTTTTTATAATCACTTTCTATATACTTATTATCTTTTTATTCTTCTAAATAATATTCTCCTTAAGAGATGAATGAGTCAATGTTTTCTAAAAATCTTCTGTTTTACTTAATCACAATACACAATTTAAATTGCATCTGCAAAATTATTTTATATCTGATAAGACTTGAACTTGAAACTTTTGAGTTGATCATTTCACATCTTGCGGAGCGCGACAAATCATATCAAAGTTGTTCGCATCGATCTGCCATTCGTTTCACGTATTGATGTCGTCATTCATTCTATACGTGCCATTCATTCTACATGCATCGAAGTTGCATCTTTGTTCCACGCATTAAAGTCATCACGGCGATTGCATCGCGATAAGTAGAAACGAAGATATAATTCGCCAATTATGATATGTCTCTCATAGTCACGACGATTGTCGCGTTGTTACATACGTATGGTCACGCGGTTAACGATCATAATGTAATGGAATGTCGAATGATAATCAGTTCAGAATAATCAAGCTAATTGTGTGCACTGTTTCACTTAGCGTGTCGATGTTCTCACCGACGATGCGTAAAAATCACGTTACGCCTGTCGATCATCAAAAGAGAAATGTTGTTAAGTGTATCAACATCGAGATTAGCTCTTATCGTAAAGTATAATTAACAACCTGTTTAATGTATGTCCCTCGAAATTTTTATTATTGATAGTTCGAGTTACGCAAGTGTTTTATCAGATATCATTGTTTATCAGTGTTTTATAGATATATTTGTATACAGTAAATTTGTATTGAAGCTAATTGTATTGTATGATATAAAAATGAAAAAAAATATGTATCATTTTAATATATTTAATATTTACCCTAAGAACATGTAAAAGTTAACAAAAAATCAAAATAACTTTATTTTGATTCTTAACATTAATAAACATTCATATTTTGTAATGAAAAATTATCTTCTTAACTTTTACGACGTCAAAATAAAATTATTTTGACTTTCTCTTGACTTGATGTGTTCCTTAGGTACTCAATTTTTTCTAAGAATATTTATGATCTAAAAAAATTGTTTAACAAGATAATAAAAATCGAGAAAATATTTTATATTTAGAAGTTTCTTGTACATGATATTTATTATTGATTAAACATCTAAAACACTGTCCGATTTTATAACGGTGAAATATCCCGAAAGCATAATCGTAAACTTATCGGACAATTAGATGCATGCTTAAGTATATAATTGAGAACGATTGTATAAAGTAAACCTGTCTAAACTGAGCATAATCATATGAAACAACCGTTAGCAGTTGATAAAATTACACCTGCTCTAGGCTGAAAACGCATTATTAGCTTCGATAATTAACCGTTTACGACCTTTGCGAAGATATATATGGCAAACATACCGGTAGGTAAAGAAAAATTCACAATGAATCATTGATGGGCGTTTCGATAAACATTTTGAATGTCAGATTATTAAAGATCAAATTGTACTTGAAATATCATTGCTCCAGGATAACTGAATAATGTGTAAACTACATTTACAGTTAATTTCTCAGTACAATTCATGAAAAATTTACCTTAATTTGATCTTCGACCGCGTGATCATTATCTTCATTGATCTTCGATAACTGGAACAAATGTCACGTAGATTTCGTTGTTTCTGATATTGTTGCTATGTAATTGATATTGTAGGCATGCAAATTAACCTTATACTTCCGGTAATAAAAATTTGAAATTATCGATAACAAATTATTGAGACGAAGCGAAGAATAAATACTTTCAATATTAAATAATTGTTTTGAATAAAATCAAAAGTATTAAGAGTTTTATTAATAAAAAAAATTGTTTTAAGTTCATACAATATGAAAATAAAAATTGATTAAAATAATTTAAAAAATATTTATTATTTATATATTATTTAATATTAAACTGAATTTTTATAAATGTGGAACTCAAAACAATGATTGTAGTAAAAACTAAATAAAACTAAATAAAACTAAATAAAATAAAATAAAACTAAATAAAAAAAATATTATCTGTAAAGAATACTGTATTTTATGTTTTTTTTTAATATCAAAAATATCATGTTCTGGAGGATCATGTGAGGAACATTTGCTTTACTTCTGTATATATGAGCCAATAAATGCATGTTTTCTGATCAACTTTGCAGCTCGACGCCAATTAGAGCGAGAGATTTCTCGGAGAGTTAGCACGATGTCGGCGTAAACAGCGTCGTCTGCGAACCTATTTAGATCGTGAACAGAGGGGCCTCCCAGTCCAGATTTATTATTCAGCGAAACGTAGGCAGATCGCCCACCACCGTAGCCGCCGGACCCCGACTTCCCACGCATCTCTCATTCGCCAATACCTATTTAGTCCCATCGGGGGTTGCCTCGGGTTAGACTAGCTCGCCACGCGAGTTCGGACTCGTTGCGCCATTAAACACGACGGCGAGTTAGAATGTAAGCAATGCGCCCGCGCGTTCGCTCGCTAGTTCTCCTAGGCGAGGCATTGAGCACGTCTATATATATAGGCTTTTCTGGATACATTGAAAATCTAGATTATTGATATGATTTTCGTATTAATCTTTGTTGTTTTCCAAAATAATTAAAAAAATCATATATTTGTCAATTTTTTATATAATTATTTTGAAAAATTTTTTTTTCTTTTTCTTTCTCTCAATCTTACATGTAATATTAATTATTTCAATAGAAATAATTAATTTTTAAATAAATAGACAAGCGACTGTAAAGATATTGACTTTTTGCGTCTATAATTTATATTTTTTATAAATAAAAATATATAAGGAAAGAATGCTAGAAAACTTTATCTTTCAATTCAATCTTTGTTTAACTAAATTTTATTTGAGATCTAATTTTTATACCTGTTAGAAGAATTCATTACCCAAGAAGAAAAAAAATTTACAACGGCATTGATATTCAAAAGCTTTGTTTATTAGTTTGAATTTGATTATAAACAACGTAATATAATAATAATAATGATATATTTAACATGTTTTCGAGTGCGTAACAAGTTTCTCTCCGGATATCTGATAAACATACGCTGTGTATGTAAATACATACCGCTAGATGTGCTTGACAAGGATCGAAAGGCGCTAACTTAGCAGGTTAACCCACACGATTGGCCGATCGCGTCATCTTCTTATATCTTCGATGACGTCACGCGTTCGCGTCGCGGCAGACGGGTTAAGGACCTCGGAATCAACTCGCAGACGATCTTGTTCTCGATTAATCCGACACGAGAATTAATTTCACGTTGATGTGGCACGCGAGGCCCTCCTTTCGACGAAAATGGGCCGCGCAAACTTACCTACTTTCGCTTCGTGTACCGAGAGAAAATTAAATCTCCCCCTTACTTTTGTCAGTAAATCGCTATCTAAAATTTGTAACGTGTTATTATCCGGTGGAAATGTTACGTATGTATACATCAAAGTTGCGATACCTGTGTTACGTCTAGGCAAATTATATTCATTTCGTATAATTATCACAAAAGATGAACGAGAGAAGATAAAGGATTGAACGCGATTATTACCTGAAATGCGACGTACAGCGATATATATTGCGTCGAGGGGTAATAACACGCTCGCAATCTCTACCGTGTTCGTATATTCGTATTTGCCACGTGCAATAATTCCATGTGACAAGTGTAATTTGCATATAATTTGTCGAGTCCCCATCCAAAGACCGTTTACGGTGTGCCACCGCCTTCGTTCCGTCTCTCGTGGATCAGATACAAGGAGTTTCTACTAGATATAGAGAGAAAGAGACAGAGAAAGAGAGAAAGAGAGCATTTCTGCGAGTCTCTTTATTAGGCAAATAGTGCAGTACCGTTAACTACGCTGCGAATTATTCACTATGTAATCTCTATCTGGCGCAATTTCAAACGTTAAAGGCGTCTTAACGGAACATTAACTTCTCCTTTTCACGTAACGAACCTCGTTGTTAACCGGGCTGATACTGGCGGCAATCGCGCACCGCTAATTACAATTCAACGTTAGTTGACGGAATAATCTGTCAGCATCGATAATTGTAATGATTACACGTCGCCTTATGCAAACAACCCTGTCATCTTTTAATTTCTTTTTTGCCGGCGTCACCGGACGTGTTACTCTTTTCTTTCGGTCTTGGTCGCGTTCTCCGACATGCGATTCACGACGACGCCTCGGGCGGCGATAGAATAATTAGTAAATAAAGAGCGAAGACACGTATACATATCTATTGTACACATACATGTTGTGGCAAACCATGCGACGAACAGGAGTATATTGAGCGAAGTTCGCGTGATGTCTTCGACGAGCAGTCTCATCATACGTCATCATTGTGACATTAACATGTGTTATTTACATAACAATTAAACCCTTGGAGACGTGTGCTTGTTAAAATTTAACAATTTTCAATAATGCGTCAATTATCGATAGCGATGAACGGATCGCATACATAAGGAACACGCGAGCATGTTCTGCACTCCGATGCGAATGGGCTCTAAAATCGAGCGATTTGCACGATCGTTATGTAACATGAACGCGTGATAGATAACGGAGAAAAATTACTGTGCCGATCTTGCTTCGGACTCGAACGATGACGGTGGCGGGCTGCGGCGTGTGCGGAAGAGAACTGCCCGGGGATGTAAATGTTGCGCGTTGCTCGGCACCCCGAAGGGACAGAGATAAAAATTCTCCGTGCACGAGAGCGCCAGCCTGCGCTTCGTTGTGCGAGCGCGATTTACGCCCACAGCAACGCGGAGCTACGCGACCGCCCTGGCTGACGATAATTAGCGCGTGTGACGGAACGATCCGTCATCATCGATAATTGTGACGATTACGCCAAAGAGGGAGAGAGAAGAAAAGGAGAGAAGGAAAAGAGAGAGAAAGAGAGAGAGAGAGAAGAGAGAGAGAGAGAGAGAGAGAGAGAGAGAGAGAGAGGAGGAGGAGGAGGGAGGGAGGGAGGAGGAGGAGGAGGA
>NW_012130083.1:1613133-1620751 GCF_000143395.1 Atta cephalotes
GAGAGAGAGAGAGGGAAAAGGCGAAGGAGGGGCAGGAAGGGGAGGGGGGAGAGAGAGAGGGAGAAGCACGCGGCATCATCGGCATCGCGTGCGTTAATGCGTCCGGTCGTCGTGCCGCGCCGTCCGATTGGTGCGCCCGTCGGGCTTAATTGCAACTAAGCTACGAAACGTCGATTAACGATCGCAATAACCGGGCGCCGCGACAAGCGTCTTAAATCAACGGTGACCGACAACGGCGGCGGATACGAACGATGATAGTCTCAGCGTTGCGCGCGCGAGAGCGATCCTTTATCTGTGTCGCTCTCGTTCTTGTATCTCGTCCGTCGCGGCCGCAGCGTAGAGCTGCATTTGCGTGCCGTGTGCATCTATTTCTGCAACCATCTGTGTTTTTTCTTTTCATATCTCTCTCTCTCTCTCTCTCTCTCTCTCTCTCTCTCTTTCTCTCTCTCTCTTTCTCTCTTGCTCTCGCTCTTTTAGTCGCTCTTTCTGTCGGCACAGAAGCATTCAAGCGCGCGACGAGAATGTTATTACTGTAATTTCGTTCAGCTGAATTTCCTATCTCGTATGTATTGAGAATTGATGTTGCATTAATCAAGGTACTCCTTCGATGATAACGCCAACTCGATTCATCGTCGTCGTGATTTTCGTTGTTGTTTGTGACTATTCAAAGCAATTGACTGACGCATGTTTTGCTGAGCAACAGTGGTCATGAGATTATAGTAATTTGACCACTGCTTAAACGTGATACGAGAGTATAAGCGAAAGAATTCGTTTTTGAGAATTAAAAAAAAGAGTACTGAACTGTATTTAATCCACAGAGTTCGTTCTCTAGTTCTTTTAATCTGAAGGCAGTTTATGAATTAAGATCCAAATTAATTAACAAATAATTATATTAATATTTGTATTTTTTTATTACTAAATAAATATAAATAACAATATTAACAAAATAAATTAGATAAAAATCTTATATCCTATTTTTTTCTTCCTTTTTAAACACATTTTTTACTCTATTAAGAAAAAATTTTATTTAAAATCATCAGATTGTTTTAAAAAATTGTTTTGTATCGTCATATGTGTTTATATTAACGGTGAAAATTTTGATTTCTCAATCTTCTACCGAAGAATCAAATAAAACAGAATAATTAAAATTAATATAAATATCATTTTCATGGAATTGTAATAACAATAATAATAAGAGTAGATCAGCCACGTGCATATAAAAGATCTAAATTTAAAACTAGTTTATTATAACAATATTGATAATTAATTTTTCAAAGACATAATAAAAAATCGTAGAACGTACCAAGTCTTCATTACTGTAATTAACTACTGTAATTAATTCTTTAAAAAAATACAAAAATATATAAAGTGTAGTAATTAAAACATTGGATGAATTTCAAAAGCCATTAATAAGATCACAACATAAAGTCATAACGCAAATAAATAAATAACAAATTATACGTTGTCGATAAATTGAAATTGTTTTATCGTTGGAAAAGAAACGATATTCTGTACGTTTGACGATATACGCAATTTATTGCTTAAGTTCTTTTTAATCTCATTAACTAATGTACGTTACAATTAATGAGAAACAAAGCCGAGAGACATATCTTCATGCGCGTTCCCTCATTATTATGTAATTTCACGTTAAGACATCGCATCCTTACCGCTCGTCCCAAGATGGTCTGTCACGTTTATAAGCATGTTAATTTCGTGTGTTACTCACGCGCGCGAATAATTAAACGTGAACAAGGGGAGAAAACATTTTCTCGATGACAACGAACGTAAATTACAAGAGTGAGCGAAAATCACGAGCTACTGTCGAGGCTTCGTTCTTTTCTTGTGAGAAGAGAACCTTATTATTTTCAATACTTGAATACATTAATTAAAACAACGATAAAAGATATAAGATGTACTACTTAAATGTATGTATATTTAAAATGTTTATAGAAATATTATTAGGCATTCAGATATAATCATAACCTTCGCCTTTTTCCTTTTTACATGAAGTATTAATTGTTATATAAAAACTGCATATATTTTTTTAAATTTATAAAATATTTTTGTAAATGTAATTATATATCTTTATCAAATAAATAAACGTCAATTGTAGTATTTATAGAGTTTTTATTGAATAGTAAAATAATAAGAGTAATATGTTATATCTAAAATTATAATTATATGTTTTAGTTATATTTATGCAAATAGATTTTTATTTTTTATATTTAACACTTGGAGCTAAATTGGGGTCTTTATAACTACATAGAAGAAAATCAATAAGACACAGAGAAACTCGTTTAGTATGTACATCGTATTAATGCTTTGCTATACGTTTAAATCATGTAACGCTCTCATAAGTCACATGAATTAAAGGCGGGCGCCTTTGGTGTAGGTAGACAACAGAATAGCTCGTTCGATACACCTGCAGCGATCAAATTAATGCGTTCGAGAGTACGCAACTTATGCACACGAAGATCATGACACCAGGTTTAATCTCGTTACGCAGCTGGTGTTCACGCGTGAAAGTGACTCTGTGCGTTCAGGCGAATCAGTGTGACGTGCTACCGCGAATTTTATAAGGTATTAATTGCGCATAATCGTGGTGATTTATAATCGCGAAGTATTAACAAAAAGAACTTGTTTTAATTAGCGCGATGAAAAGATATCTACTACTTCGTTTATTATTTAAATGTTTTCATAAATCAAAACCTAGCTTCCAAGAATTTTCAGTTTCATGAAATTGGATATTTTTTAAATTATTGTTGATTATTAATATTTAAACACATACATGGATATTTTGAAAGATTTGCTATTACATTAATACTTTTAGCAATATTTTTACACTTTGGCTAATAGCCGAAAAAAATTTTATATTGCTTGTCATTTTAAATTAAAAGTCGAAAAGAAACAACAGAATTATTTGTATGATAAAAGAGCACTTTCACTCGGACGATTCGTTTTACAACCGAATTGCAAAACGTCTGTTGTAAGGAACCTTTAAAAAGGTTATTAACCTTTAAAAAGGTTAATAGTCACATATGTTTGTGTGGGAGGTATTTTCGTTATTGAGTTATTTGAATACCCGATGTACAATCATGATGACCGCATTCTGCTTGTTGAAATGCGTCCAATATAACCAATAAGTTTTTGAATTGCGTGGGAGATATGATTATGCATTTACAACTTGAAACATAACTCATCATCTTACTGTTACTGTTATTTCACCAGGGATTTAGCTGAACAATTTTATATTTATTTTAACTTTATTCTTAGCTTTTATAATTGTTTTATATAAATTCTTTTTCTGTGCAAATCTTAATTATTAGTTTTCTAATTTTATTATCAATTTTATTTAAGTAATAAATTAATTTAAATATATTATACGATATACAATCTTATGCATCAATAAAATAAACAAGATTTACCTCTTAGGAAGATTGAATTAAAAGCACAAGTAAATGAGATTTATTATGTAAGGTTGCGTGTATGTTATTAAATTATTGAGAAATTATATTAAGTCATGGAATAATCTAAATTTGCATATTTTTCAGCTGTAATAAATTGCATAAAAAATAATTGAAAAAAGGATTAATGTGAGTGTACATCCATTGCACAGACTTAAGAGAATTGAGACAACAGAATTAAGAGAATTTACTATGGAAATTCATCGAGTAATGTTTCGCTATTTTGAGATACGAGGAGTGCCACTTTCGTTCGCATAGAATACCAAGGCTATTAGATCACGACTACATTTAGTCTCCGTTTTATTTCGGGCTATTTCATGCGTTGACTGCGTTGCTCGTTCGGGCTATGCTAATTCGAAGACCCAATATGGTATTAAATCAAGACGCTACAATCGTGTATATTCAGCGTGGCATACAAAATAAATACACACATATTAAACATGCATATACAGATAACGTTTCGAACAGAAAAGGAAGAAAGAAAAAGCATACAAAATTAAAAACTGTATTTATCTTATTTTTTATTCAATACCGACGAGATTCTGGGAATTAGACACACGCGGAATGATCGTTTCTTTGAAAAACCACATATCGTGGTTATATGTGTTCTATTCCTATTGCGAGAAAAGAGATTGCTACTATTAAGCGACTAATCTTCCGCGATTAAACGGTCTTAGATTTCTACGAACGCGTTCTTCGATGCATTTTTTTTTCTGGTCATTGATTATCGGTCATTATCAAACAACCTTGATAAAAAGGATGATAAGTTGAAAAAAAACGAAAGAAAAAGAGATCTTGGAAAGTGAAGAATCTTCTCTCGCGTGTGTGAATGGACTTCGGTTTTTAATGAAATCATTAAACGGAGATTTTAGCTGTTAGTATTGTGTCGTATCCACGAATGTGAATAATGGTTTTATTTAAACTTTATTATAATTATTTTATATAATTTATTTAATGGTAGACATAATATTATTCAGAAGAATGATGTTCATCTTTCTAATCGACTGTATAACATTATTTATTATTTAACATTATTTAACATTATTTATTATATCCTTATTATATCTTTTGCTATTCACATTAAGTTAGATGAATACATGCCATATATATCCAAACAAGGATTAATAGCTATCTTCTCAGAATAGTCCACGAAGAATTTCGATCAATATCAACTACCGAGAAATTATAATTTATTTAGGGGGATAAAAATAACATTTTTTTTATTACAATATTATAGTTTATAAAATTTCTCTAAGTTTTACACCATTATCGCATCGTGCGATCTAATGGCTGGTATTAAAAGAAGAGAAGGGGTAAGAAGAGTACAGCAAAGCTAGACAGATCGCAAGAAAGAGTCTCCGAAAGGAGAGGATCTTCTTCCGAGCAAAATGTCAAGAAGCAGACGGTTAATTCTCAGCATTTACCAAGGCAGCAGTTTGACCCAACTATTCATTAGACGGGAGTGCAGGTTGTGTTCTCTCGTGACGTTTTCCTCTCCTCCATCGCTTACTCGATACAAGAGAGGACGCGAGGAAGAGAGAGGGAGGAGAGGAAAAATTGTGCAACTCGGCCCGATTCACTTACCACGTCCTCCACAGAAATAAGACCCCGATCGAGATACGAACATGTTACAACGAACGGACGTGGCAAGTAGTACTTACATTGATCACCTTTTCGGCAACGTGAAAGGGTCTCCAACAATGGACAAGCGTTGTCTGACCTTACTAGCTGACAAAGTTGTAATTTTGATCAAGATTCGATTAGGTAAAAGAGAATTGCACATTCATGATCTTAATCCGAATGACAGGTATTATGAAGAACTGTGCATTTTGTCGTCTAAAAATCTTTCTGGATCAAACTCTTTTTCAGATTATTATAATACTTTTCGTCACGTTAGATTACGAAGCCAATATATTTTGAAGAAGTATGTGACGTAATGTAAAATAAAATAAGAAAAATAAATGATGTATCAAGATATATTTGCTTATTTTATAAATATATTACGTTGTATATATTTAAAATTAATTTTTTAAAAATGCACTAATCCCATTGAAAATATCACAATTTTATTTAGAGTTTATATGAAAACAACATTTTATAAAATAAACAAATATATAAAATGAGGCTCGAAAGAATCTATCAGTGAAAAATGTAAAAGAGCCCATCAGAGTCTTATCAATATAAAATATAAATCGAAATTACATAAATAACGCAAATTCCAAGTTGATGATTCCCGACAATTTAGTTCGTTCTTCTTTATCCAAATACCAATTAGCTATGTAATGAATAGCCCAATGATTATCAAAAATATTAATATTATCAATAATATTATACAATAATAATATAAATTTCGATTTATATTTTATATTGATAAGGATCTGAATTGAAGGTTAAAACGTGTATTTTATTCATTTTGTTACATTCACACGAAAATAAAAAAATTTTCTGTGCATCCGAACAGCTGATGTAGGCTCTGATAGGCTTTTGTACATTTTTCACTGATTTTATAAAATCTTACAGTTTATAAAATAACATTATAAACGTAAATTTTTTGTTATTTTACTTTAAATTTCTTATCTGCATGTTTATCCATTACGTTTATTGTTATTAACTGTTTATTGGTGTGAAACAAATGTTTTATCATGCATAAAAGTATCAAAATTTACGTAAAAACTTTACACGGTCATTTATATGAATATAAAACTGCATCACTGGTTTTAATTTGATTATCTACAATTATGTAGCTTATAATTTATCAATACAAACTTAATTTTTTATTTTATCAATATTCAAATGAATAAATTATGTAGTATGATTGTACAATTTTTCATTGTACACAGAATTAATTCTCACGTAAGTATATTGCATCGAAGTATGTAATAACTAGTCTCTAACGGATTACGTAACATATAATGTATATTAAAGTACACATAGAAGTTCTTCTTATTAAAATATACATATTGTTAATAGCATACATATAGATATCTACTTTGATCTAAATTTCTTTGTTGATTTTTATTATTGACATAATTTCTTCATCATTTCGAATTTACAACTCTGTTCACTTTTTTACTTTTATCTTCAATTCTGACGTAATAACTTATTGTTAAAAATCATTTGGACCTTGATTTCCATTGCATCATACAGATGAGAATATATCATTCTAATCATTCAATTCACTCGATATTACTTGATAAGCATTGCACTCAAGTTATTTGTTTTCTATTTCTGCACTAGGCTACACTAGAAATTTCTTTATCTCTTTCGACAAATATCAAATATATACTATCTCACTTTCGACAAATATCAAATATATATATTAACTCATTTTACATTTCAAAAATATGCACTAGTTCAGCCATAGAATACAGTCCTAAGAATTGAAGAATTGAAAACAAAAACTATCATATGCTAAAATGAGCAAATGCCTTAAATATAGTTTTATCATTTTTGTACATTTGAAAATTTATAAAAGTATAGTGATATACATTTACGTATATATAATCGAATATATAATATTTAAATATCTAGTGACCTGTGCTTGGAAAAATAATTAATTGAAATAGAAAATAATAAAAATAAATATATATTTTCAGTGCAAGGAAAAATGAAAATAGATTCAATAGTAATATTTATTTAGAGAATGCGTCTATAGAAATACTATTTAAAATAACTTTTTTCGTAAATAAGAAAGGCAAACAATTCATTATTTACATTAATATATATGGAAATAAAAAACTTATTTGATATTTCACGGCAAAATAAAATTCTTCTATTTACTATTTTTTATTTTATTCTTAACAGTATAAAATATAAAAAAGCATAAGTAGAATAAAATCTATGTTATTAATGAAATGCTTTTTATGGTTTAACTACCCACTACAGTAGCCTTTAGCGCAGAATGCTTATCTTTTCTACGCCGAATATTTAACCAGAATCCATTCTCCGGCATTATCGTGAAATCTTTGCAAAATTTTATTGGGGACATAGTTTTTATGCAGGATTTCAGATCATATCGCGCTAATATGTGAAACAGCAAGACTTTGATTTCCAACAAACCTATTAGCTATGCACATTCTCGGCTCACATCCGAATGGCATATACCATGAAGAACTGTGCATCTTATTATCAAATATAAATTATTACGTTATATA
>NW_012130083.1:1620841-1622605 GCF_000143395.1 Atta cephalotes
CTTTCCCTTTCACTGTCAATTATAAACTTTTGGCGGTATTGCTAAAATTCTTCTACAAATTCCTGCTTCTCTACTAACACCTTTACATTATAAATTCTTGTAATTTGTGGTCAATATAAATATTTAATTTTTCACTTCATTTATTCAAAGGATAAATTACGTGGGTCAATTTTCACATTATATGATTACCTAAAGATTAAAGATTATCAACAGATACATCATTCATGAATTTCGTGATTACTTTTAATCTTCAGATATATTGTGAAATCGGGTCTTAGAATAATTGTAAAATTTTTCATAGACGTACACATTTAGATGATCCTAAAGTAATTTGTTTTACCAACTACCAATAATTTTCGTAGAACGGTATCGAATATATTACTTTTATAAATTTGAAAATTCTTCTCTAAAATTAAGGTTTATTATACATATTATATGTCTTGAAATTTATGCCGGAAATGACAAAAATTTTTTTAATTATAATCTTTTTTATCACTTCTTAATCTAATATGATAATACTGTCAAAGTTGCGACATTTGTTTAATAATCTTTTACAATCTGTACTTACAAAATTGTAGATTATAGACTAATAAATTACATGAAGAAATAACATTGAATTCTTAGAAGTAAATTTAAATGTCTCATTAAAACGTTATTATTTTACGAAAATTTATATGCGTGTAGCATATCCGAACGTGTAATGTGTTCTGCATCACGAGTCATGATTGTAGTTTTTATAATGTCCTTGAAGAAATTTGACACATAATCATTCAAAATCTTTATATTGAGAATTCGACTGAATCTTGGAAAAGTTCCAAGAAAAAGAAATTTATACCGCGGATGACTCTCTGAAGTTACTCGCCTCCTTGCCGTAAACATAGAATTTATTTGTTGGATCTTTCATAGAGTTGACTTTGATTCCAAATGCACATGTAGCGATGACGTCGTTTGTATATTTTGAGAAAACATCTTTCGTGTTTATACTTTCTTCATCCGCTAACGATGTCGGCATAAATTTTACAAAATCCATAGCACATTCCGACATCAACATCATTTTCATTTTGCTGGATGTAAAAGAGGGACTCAATAAAGCTCTTACGTTCCGCCACTTTTCTCCCTGAAGAGAAAACAAATTTTTTTCAAATAAAGAGTCATTTAAATCAGAAAAACCATTACGATTTGGAAATGATTCAAAATTCTTAACAAGAATATTTTTAATGAGTTCCGGATCGCGAAGCAAGAAGATTAGAGTTGTTGCCAAGTAGAATCCAATATATTTTGCATTTGGATTGAAATTGTATATCTTCAGGAGAAAATCGACAATTGATATTCGGTGAAATATAACCGATGTCATGGCTCCGAATCTTGGAACAGGTATATGTATAATACCGTGTCTTTTAGACACGGTATTATACATATATATACATAACTTTAAAGAAATTAAAGTTTCTAAAAAGATAATGAATACTCATCACACTGATCACTATAGATAACAGTATCGACCAATATTCCATGTTGTTTGAAAATCTTGTTACAGTTCCTTTGTAAATCTACGTGTGATAAGATGTGATTAACTTGAAAGTATTTGCGGTATGTCTTACGCGCGTCGTTGCTCGTACAATTTATTCCAATATAGTAATATATCGGTAATCATTCTGATGGAAAAATTTTCGAATTGATATTACAACTTGATTGATAAATCAACTTTGCTCATTATAAATCAAATCTTTGTTGCTCCATGTTCGCATATATATGTATATATAT
>NW_012130083.1:1625947-1629372 GCF_000143395.1 Atta cephalotes
AAACAACACACACACACACACACACACACACACACACACACACACACACACACACACACTTTTATCTTTCATTCTGACATGATAACTTAGAAATCATTTTGACCTTGGCTCGCATTACGTCATACAGACGAGAATATATCATTCTGACAATCAGTTCACTCGATTACTTAATAAATATTGCATTCAAAAAGTGAAATTGAAAACTAAACTGTCATATGCTAAACTGAGCAAATATCTTAAGTGCAGTTTTATTATTTTTGTTTATTAGAAAATTTATGAAAATATTGTTGTTTACATACATAATCAAATAATTTTAGTTATTCGAATACATAATATTTAATATCTAGTGCCTGTGCTTGGAAAAATAGTTAACTGATATATAAAATAGTACATACTTATTTTCAATATTCACGGAAAAATGAAATAGATTCAATAAAAATATTTTTTTACTGGATGTGTCTACAGAAGTACTATTTAAAATAACTTTTAGTAAATATAAAAAAAGGCAAACAGTATTCATTATTTATATCAATATATATTGAAATAAAGAACTTATTTTGATATTTCATGGCGAAATAAAATACTTCTATTTACTTTTTTTATTTCTTAATAGTATAAAATGTGAAAAAATACAAGTAGAATAAAAAACACGAAAGCTGTGTTATTATTTGAAATGTTTTAGGGAATCCTAAAATTGTCTTACCGACTAAATCATATAATTTTGTATAACAAATACTTGTTTGTCTTTCACAGATTCAAAAATTCTTTTCCAGGATTGAAGTATACACATTAATATGTGTTTGTAAGGTGGAATTTATGCCGAGAACGATCAAAAATTTCGAAATTGATATATTTTTTACCATTTCTTGGTGTCTCGAACTGTCAAATCGTGACATTTGCTTTATAAGAAAATTTTGCAACTTGTTTGTACGAAATAATAATCCACAAACACGTAGTTTGCACGAACAAATAAAATTGAGTTCTTAGAATTAAACTTAGACGCTTTATCGCGACGAATGTTATATGAAAATTAACAGGAATGTGCATATATCATAGATTGCGTAAGATATTGATATGGTAGTATATAAAGACATGTCAATGCGCTTGAAAAACAGCGAATTTTGGTGACTTCATCAGAGTTCCAGCCTTTGCTTTAAGATTCCCTTAAGGCTTAATTATCCACTATAATGGTACATTTCAGCGCAGGATGCTAATCTTTCTTACACTGAATATTTAATCAGAATCTATTCTTCAGCATTATCATCAGACCTTTACAAAATTTTATTGGAGACGCAGTTTTTGCAGAAGATTTCAGCTCACATCGTGCTAATAAGTGAACAGAAAGCTCTTGATTTTTTTTAGCATGGCAAATCTATTAGCTATGCACATTCTCGGTCCTAATCTGAATGGCAACATGAAGAAGTGTGCATTTTGTTGTCTAAAAATCTTTCTGGATCAAATTTCTTCAGATTATCATAATACTTTTCATCACGTTGAATTGCGAAGGCCGGAAGCCAAATAGTCATACTTTTTCAGGATAACAAGTTTTTCGTCAGACAATGTGGTAATTTATAAGGTTCATTCTTTTTCGCATATTCTTTCTAAGATAAGAAATGGAGAATCTCTATATAATCTCTATATAATCTCAGAATCTCGTTTATTATCGCATCTAAATATTTTAGTCGATTAATGATTAATGATTAACGATTAATGATTTCGTAAAATACTTCTCTGTTCGATTCTTTCAAACCTTTGTCGATCTCTTGTTGCAATTTCAACTGAATTTCTGGATTAGCTGCTATTTCGTGAGCGAAGCACATTGCAGTGGAACTGGTCTTGAAACCGCCGAGGAAAAAGATGAACGCTTGCGTAATCATGTCATCAATGTTTAGTTCTTTATGATCTCCTTTGTCTCTGATATTCATTATTAACTGTAGCATATCCGTGTAATATGTTCTGCGTCGCGAGTGGCGATTGTAGTCTTTAAATCAATGTCCTTGAAGAGATCCGACAAATAATCGTCCACAATTTTCAAATTGAGAAAATTTTGGAAAAGTTCTAAGAAGAAGAAACTTTAAGGCACGAATCTCTTTAAAATTAAATACTATTTTCTTACTGTTAATATAAAACTCGTTTGTTGGATCTTTCATAGAATTTATTTTGATTCCGAAAGCACATAAGGCGATGACGTCATTTGTTTATTTAGAAAATGCATCTTTCGTGTTTATATTCCTTTCATCTGCTGGCAATGTTGTTATAAATTTTGTAAAATCCTTAGTATATCATTTTCATCTTGCTAGACGTAAAAGAGGGATCAACAGATTTCTTACATTCCGTCATTTTTCTCCACAAAGAGAAAATAAATTGTTTTTACGTAAAGGATCATTCCAAACCAGAAAAATCAAAACGATTTGGAAATGATTCAAAATTCTTAACGAGGATATTCTTAATGAGTTCTGGATTGCGAAGTAAGAAGATAACTGGAGTTATCATCAAGTAGAATCCATAATACTTTGTATTTGGATTGAAATTATATATATGTTATTGAATTATATATATGTTTAGAAAATAATCGATGAATAATGATATTATAATAAATGATATTCGAAAAAATATAGGTGGTATTATAGTGCCGAATATTGGAATAGGTAGTATATGTATAATATCATGTCTTTTAAAGAAATTGAAATTTCTAAATGATAATGAATACTCACACCGATCTATAAATAACAATATCGACCAATAATATTATTAAGTGTAGTAAAAAGAAATCCATTATTTTTCCATTCAATTTCATACAAAAATAATGGATTTCTTTTTACTACTCCTAATATTTGAAAATTATACTCTAATTCTTTTATAATAATTTGTGATAAGATATGACTGACTGAAAAGTATTAACGATATTATCGAAATATTATTAGACAACCTATTTCTATATAGTAATGTATTAATATCTTTCTTATGCAAAAGCTTTTAATCTAATATTATGTGATATTATGTGATATTATATAATATTATGTGATATTATTATCAACTTTGTTATTTTACTTGTCATAAATCAATAAATTATTGTTATATATATGTTCGTAAATATATATATAGCACACATGTATACATATGTAAAAATTACAGTGCTTATATAATCCACAGAAGATAAATAACGATGCTTACATAATTATATTTGCAAAATTATATTATACATTTGCAATTTAAAGACTGATATATAAATACTGTACTTAACGTTATTGTTATATAGGATTACTTCTATATAATATGAAATGGTGTTTGAAAACATTTTTTTTATCGAAATTTGTATTTTATATAATATAAAATTGAATAAGAAAAACTAAATGATATAAATGGTATAAAATAAATGGTATAAAAATATGTTGCTTGGAATTATTTTATAAATTATTACGTTA
>NW_012130083.1:1632433-1634625 GCF_000143395.1 Atta cephalotes
AAACTACGATCGAACTATGGCTCGACTTGTCTTGACTTGAAGCACAATCACAATAAAGCTGAAAATAATATAAAACATTATTGATCTGTCAATTCAATAATGGTGCTAAAACGCACTTTAAATTATAAAGAACTATAATTTTTATAACAATTATGTTATTACTATTTAAAATGTTTTCCAAAGCTTACTTATTCACAATTATAAGATGTTAACACAGGATGTACATCTTTTCTGCGCTGAATATTCAACCAAAATCCACTCTCCGGCATTAGTAACCCATCTTTGCAAAATTTTATTGGGGAAACGGTTTTCATAGAAGGTTTCAATTCATATCGTGCTAATAAATGAAATAGCAAAATTTTAACTTCTAGCATAGCAAATCTGTTAGCTATACACATTCTCGGTCCTAATCCAAATGGCATATAACACGACGAATTGTGCATTTTATTGTCTAAAAATCTTTCTGGATCAAATTTCTCCGGATTATCGTAATACTTTTCATCACGTTGGATTGCAAAAATCGGAATCCAAACAAGCATATCCTTTTTTATGATAAAAGGTTTCTTGTCCGGCAAAGCGGATGGTAATTCATAAGTTTTTTTGCACATCCTATCTAAGAAACCGATTGGTGGATATAATCTAAGAGTCTCATTTATCACCGCATCTAAATATTCCAGCCGATTAATGACTTCGTAAGACACTTCGCCATTTGATTTCTCCAAAAGGTTGTCGATCTCTTGTTGTAATTTAGTCTGAATATCTGGATTAGCTGCAATTTCGTGAGCTGCAAAGCACATTTCGGTTGAACTGGTCTCAAAACCGCCGAGGAAAAAGATGAACGCTTGCGCAGTCATGTCGTCGATGTCTAGTTCTCTATGACCTTCTTTGCCTCTGATATCCATCATTAATTGTAGCATATCCGGACGTGTAATGTGTTCTGCATCACGAGTCATGATTGTAGTTTTTATAATGTCCTTGAAGAAATTTGACACATAATCGTTCAAAATCTTTATATTGAGAATTCGACTGAATCTTGGAAAAGTTCCAAGAAAAAGAAATTTTATACCGCGGATGACCCCTCTGAAGTTACTCGCCTCCTTGCCGTAAACATAGAATTTATTTGTTGGATCTTTCATAGAGTTGACTTTGATTCCAAACGCACATGTAGCGATGACGTCGTTTGTATATTTTGAGAAAACATCTTTCGTGTTTATACTTTCTTCATCCGCTAACGATGTCGGCATAAATTTTACAAAATCCACAGCACATTCTGACATCAATGTGAACATCATTTTCATCTTGCTGGAAGTAAAAGAAGGACTCAACAGATTTCTCACGTTCCGCCATTTTTCTCCATGAAGAGAAAACAAATTGTTCTTGAATAAAAAGTCATTCGTATTGGAGAAACCTTGACGATCTGGAAATGCTTCAAAATTTTTAACAAGGATATTTTTAATGACTTCCAAATCACGAATCACGAGTATTGGATTTGTCATGAAGTAGAATCCAAGATATTTTGAGTTTGGATTGAAATAATATACCTTCAGGATGAAATCTATTAATGATATTCGACGAAATATAACCGATATCGCGGATCCAAATATTGGAACAGGTGGTATATGTACAATATCATGTCTTTTAAAGAAATTAAAATTTTTAAAAAGATAGTGAATACTGATCACTCCGATTATTATCGACAATAATATCGACCAGTATTCCATGGCACAAACTGATTTTGTTTAAAAATCTCACTACAATTTTTTTAGACGTCTGATAAGATATGACTATCTATAAAACACTAGCGGTACTGCCGAGGCGAGTCGTAGCATGCAACTGTTCGTGTAGTAGGTTCTATCTCGTTATATACCGGTTATGAAGTGATTGCTTTCAAGCTACTTTATGTGTGCATTCAGGATGATGCTATCCGCGCTATTTGTGTTATTCTGTCCTTGGTTTACATTTAATGAACAATAAAAAAAAAAATGACACACGTAGCTAATATCTCCATTCTCTGGATGCATATTATATAAAATTAGTCAACGTTAATACTTTGTTCATTGCAAATCAATGAATCTTTGTATATGCTTTATATTCGTGTATATGTAGCACACCCACTCACACCTACACACACACACACACACACACACACACGCGCGCGCGCGCGCGCGCGATATATATATATATATATATCT
>NW_012130083.1:1638263-1646812 GCF_000143395.1 Atta cephalotes
CGCGCGCGCGCGCGCGCGATATATATATATATATATATCTCAATGATGCGAATTCCAGCCCGCTTGCAGCACGATTAATAACATGAAGAGAGTATAAAAACTTCTTATACTCTCATCATGCTATTAATCGTGCTATAAACGGGCTGGAATTCGCATCATTGATATATTTAGATATACAGAATTAAATTAATTATGTAAAAAGATAAATGAAGAAGTTTATGATCATATTCAATTCAAAGATTGACGCATATAAATACTGTACTTAACGTAAAATACTGTACTGTCATTATGGGATTATTTCCAAATATATGAAACGTCGTTAAACAACAATTATTTTTTACTGGGATTATTATTTCATTATATAAAATCGAATAAATAAAAAAATAGTGTAAAATTTTTTTGTACGCTTACTTTATATGTATATTTAAAATGAATTTTATCAAAAGAAAATGCACTTATTTTAACAAAAATATTATATTTTTATTCGAAGAATAATAAAAAATTATACAATTTACACGAGAACGATAGGGGATGTTCACATGAGGTTTCAGCCTTGAGATGGAACTTCTATAAAATTGATAAATTTGTTTAAAATACAATATGTAAAGTTTGATATTGGACCAATCATCCAATATTAAATTCCACTTTTTCATAAGCAGGGAAAGTAGGAAAAATCATGTTTGAAGTTTCCCAAATTCAGCCGATATTGGCTAACTTGAAATTTATTGATTTCAGAAGTTTCTCCTGGGCTTTCATGTTCCGTGGATAACCTCATATATAAAATCTAATATATTTTAAAATAGCATTATACAAACATAAAAATCTTTGTTATTACCTATTTTATGTTTTATATTTCTTACATTTATGTTTATTCGTTACATTTTCTTCTATCATTACTTGTTAATGCAAAACCAGTAGCATCGATAAAGATATAACTTACATAACAATTTTACGAAGTGTGTTATTTATCAATTTGATAAAACTAAGTTGTTTTAATTTATAATTACTATTACTTATTATCAATATAAATTACATTATATATTACTATTATTAATTTGTCAATACAAATGATTAATTGTTGACTTTATTGATATTCAAATGATAAATATATAAATTTGTAATAAAATTATGTAGAATTATTGTGCAATTTTTCGTATATGGTACATAAATATATCAGTGGACAGTCAATGACATGACTCAATGATTGGACAAATCGAAAAAATTTTAAATATTAAACTATTAAAAATGATATGTACTATTTTAAATAAATGTGTTGTTTATAACAAAAATTTAATGTTTCATACTAAATAATTTAATATTTTTAATATTATTTATCTATTTATATTCCTTAATATGTAATTTACTAATGTCCGCGAAGGTTTATATAAACATTTTACATTGAAGATTTTTAGAATTATAGAACTATTAATTTATTAATTTTAATTAATTATTGATGTTCGTACTGAGTAATTATAATATATAATCTGGACGTTATTATTATTGCATAAAATACTGTAATATGTGTTCACATAAATGTGATAATTTCTATTACAAATATAGTTTTTATTACAAATGTAACTTCTGTAATAAGTAAAATTTAGTTCGACAAGATTAAATCAAATAAGATAAGGAATACTCTTTCGGTCAAAACAGATCATGATAATAATGTTCATATTTATAAATAAAACAGTTTGTATTAAATAATGATAACATTTCCAAATTATTATTGAAAATTTCTATACATATTAGACAACTCTATAAACTGCGCGTCGAGGTCTGTCGGACTAAACACACTAATGAATTAAAACTGCCGATAACATTATAAATTATGTTGATATATAGTCATTTTAATAATATAATGTGGTGCTAAGAAGTACCTTGATTACCCACATAAAATACTCTAAAGAATTGATAATTATCATTTTTTATAAAAGCTATGTTATCACTTGGTATTCGAAAAGATTTCAGAAGCTTCTATTATTGTAGACTCCAATACAGAATGCATATTTCTTCTACGTTGAATATTCAACCAGAATCCATCCTCCGGTATCATTACTATTACATCTTTGCAGAATTTCATTGGTGATGTAGTTTTCACAGATGGTTTCAATTCACATCGCGCTAATAAATGAAAAAGCAAGACTTTGACTTCCAACATGGCAAATCTGTAAGCTATACACATTCTCGGTCCTAATCCGAATGGCATATAACATGAAGAATTACGCATCTTGTTGTTTAAAAATCTTTCTGGATCAAATTTCTCCGGATTATCGTAATACTTTTCATCACGATGGATTGCAAGAACTGGAATCCAAACAAGCATACCTTTTTTATGATAAAAGGTTTTTCGTCCGGTAATGCGGGTGGTAATTCAAAAGTTTTTTCGCAAATTCTTTCTAAGGCGGCAACTGGTGGATATAATCTAAGAGCTTCACATATCACTGCATCTAAATATTCGAGTCTATTAATAACTTCGTAAGACACTTCTCCGTTTGATTCCTCCAAAACCTTGTCGATCTCTTGTTGTAATTTCGTTTGAATTTCAGGATTAGCTGCAATTTCATGAGCTGCATAACACATTGTGGTTGAACTGGTCTCGAAACCGCCGAGGAAAAAAATGAACGCTTGCGCAGTCATGTCGTCAATGTCTAGTTCTCTATGACCTCCTTTGCCTCTGATATCCATCATTAACTGTAGCATATCCAGACGCGTAATATGTTCTGCGTCGCGAGTGGCGATTGTATTTCTTACAATGTCCTTGAAGAAATCCGACACATAATTGTTTATAATTTTCAAATTGAGAATTCGCCCAAGTCTTGGAAATATAGAAAGAAAAAAGAACTTTATACCGCGAATGATTCCTCTGAAATTAGTCGCCTCTTTGCCGTAAATATAGAATTTGTTTGTTGGGTCTTTTATGGAGTTGATCTTAATTCCGAAAGCACATGTTGCGATGACATCATTTGTATATTTGGTGCATATGTCTTTCATGTCTATACTGCCTTTATCCGCTGGTGATGTCGATAGAAATTTTGCAAAATCCACAGCACATTCGGACATCAATGTAAACATCATTTTCATCTTGCTGGAAGTAAAAGAGGGACTCAACAGATTTCTCACGTTCCGCCATTTTTCTCCACGAAGAGAAAACAAATTATTCTCAAATAAAGGCTCGTTAAAGTCGACGAAACCACGATGATTTGGAAATGCCTCGAAATTTTTAACCAGGACAGTTTTAATAAGTTCCAGATCGCGAAGCAAGAAGACAGGAGTTGTCATCATGTAGAATCCAAAATATTTTGCGTTTGGAGTGAAATTATATTTCTTTAGTATGAAATCGAAGATTGATATTCGGCGAAATACAACCGACATCGTGGATCCAAATAATGGAACAGGTGGTAAGTGTATAATATCATTTCTTTTGAAGAAATTAAAATTTTTAAACAGATAATGAATACTGATCACTCCGATCACTATCGATAATAATATCGACCAATATTCCATGGCACAAACAGATGTTATTAGAAGATCTTCCTATAATCTCTTTTTAAACATTTAAACATTCTTTTTAAACATTTATAAAAAGTGACTGACTATACATACAGCACTAGCGTTACTGCTGACACGAATCGTTACGTGCAACTGTTCCTTACAGCAGTTTCTACGCAATATACCAGTCAATCGTTGTGAAGTAAATGCTTTCAAACTACATTATGGATGTGGGATGACGCAATCCGTGCTATTTGTGTTATTCCGTTTTTGTTAACGTCCAATGGACGATAAAGATAGAATGATATAAATAGCGTTAGTAGCGTTTTCCCAAACGCACTTTATGTATATGTAATACATACACACACACGCGCCACGCACGCACGCATGTATGTACATATATTGTACATGTACATATACATATTGTATATATATATATATATATATATATGTATATATATATAAATATATATATAAATATATATATAAATATATATATACATATATAGATATATAGAATATATTAAATTAAATTGCTAATGTAATCCAAAAAGAAAAGTGATGAAGAAGCTTACACGATCATATTAAATGTGCAATTTAAAGACTAAAGCATATTCCTATATAAATTTTATATTTAATGTTGTTTTTTATTTATTTTGAAAGATATATAAAACGATATTTTTTTATTATTATTGAAAATATTTTTTACTGAAATTAGCATTTGACCAAATAGGATAAAAAATAAGTAATATATAAAAGTATGTTACTTCGAATTTACTGTACAAATTATTGTATATATTGTATGTCAATTTTATAAAAAAAAATGCACCAATTCCATTGAATACGTTCTGTTTTAATTTAATAAATAATGAAAAGTTGTTCAGTTTGTATGCGAACGAAATTTTATAAAATCTTATATTTTATGAGAAATTATATCATTATAATTATGTATAGATATAAAACTTATTATCTTATTATATCTTATACTTCTTTATGTTTGTTTGTTGCATTTATTTTTTGTTGATATGAAGTGAATAAAATCATCAAGTATGTAATAAGTATGCCACAGATAAATTTGTTAAGATTACGTCGATAAGATTGCGTCACAGGTTTTAATTTAATATCTCAAATGATTATGCTTACTTTTTATTGTTAATACAAATACTTAATCGTTGAATTCAGTATCAGTATTGAAATGACAAATGATATGGAATGACAATGCAATTTTACATAGACATATATAGAGTTATTGAAATTCACGTAAGTATATTGCATGGAAGTATAAATATGTATGTAACTCGTTAGCAGATTACGTAACATGTGTATGTCAACAAAGAAGTTTATTAATTAAAATATGTTGTTGATAACATATATATGTTGACATTTATTATCAATAATTTTTATTACAATTTTATTATAATCTTTAAGTTCTACAATTCTGTGATTTTCCCTTTTTTATTTTTATCTTTTAATCTATTATGGTTAATTAGAAATCACTCTGACCTTGGTTCTTATTATGTCATACTGATCAGATTATACACTTGAAAAAATAAAATATTAATTTTATTTTTTCAAATTAACTTAAAGACGTTTTGTAGATTTTCTGAGACATGCAAAAATGTTAAAATTAACATTTTATTTTTTACAGTGTATCATTTTGACAATCATTCAATTCATTCAATTACTTGACAAGCATTGTACTCAAGAAGTTGGAAATAAAACTTGTTAACTTTGTTCAATAAGAAAATGTCTCATGTATTTGTTTAAAAGAAAACCATTAAATTAATTTAACTAGCATTTTTTTATTGAGTAAATATTTATTTACTGTAAGTAATGTTTACTTATAATATTCAAAAAAATATATATTAAGATATAGTAGTTCTTTTCAGTAAATAAGTTATGAATTTACAGGTAAAATATTACCTAAAGAAATATATTTTAAAACATAGTTTTCTTCTAATTTCTAGCTTTTAAAAATTATTATTTTCTATTGATAACGTGTTACTTTATAATTATTCGTCTTACTTTATAATTATTTATAAGTAAAAATAAGAAATGGGTTTACACTAAAAAAATTAATTAATTAAAACATAAATCAATTGACTCTCACGCGAGCATTAACATTAAGAAAAGTCATGCTATTATTAAGGGTAATAATATATACCTTATAGTTTTCCATATTGCGTTTTCTTCTGTTTATTTTCATAAAAATACATCAATAAATTATTAAAAATTACATTAATCGGAAAAAAAAATTCGATTGTACAAATAAATAGAAATTGCTACAAACTTTTGATTTTATTTTTGTTAAATGATATTTCAAGAATTTAAATGTACCTCCAAAATATCTCACGATATGATAATATATGTTAGATTATTAAATATTACACACATATTGATACATGACATGCATAATTATCTATGAATGTAGACCAATCGTCATATAAATATATAATTTACATTAACAACTGCAAAGGATCATACAGGTGTTTTATTTGTAATGTTATTCTTGGGATTACGAAACTAATTAATTAACTAATTAATTAATTATTATCATTAGCAGTAAATAATTTTAATATATATTGATTTCATTATTATTTTATATAATACTACAATATGTACACAATATGTACAATATGTTCATTAAGGTACATATGCAATTTCTATTATAAAAATAATTTTTATTAAAATATAACTTTTTCAATAAGTTGAATTTAGATCAAGAAAAATAAATCAAATGAAAAGAGAATCCTATTTTTGAAAAAGATCTCGGTAATGATGTTTAACAATACTATATATTTAAATAATACAGTTTGTCCTCGATAATGTTAATATTTGTAAATTACAGTTGAAAATTTGTAAATGCATTATTCAGTTCTATAAATTGCACAGATGTGGTTTATCGGACTTAATTCACAAACATGAATTGAAGCTGGACATAACATGATACGTTATAATAATCGTCAATTTAACGATAATAAAAATAAAATTTAAAAAAATGGTAACTGTAATTTTTTATAAGAACTGCATTTGAAATGTTTTCTGAAGCCTAACTATCCATTATTGATTCCTGTACAGAATGAATATTTTTTTCTACGCTGAATATTTAACCAAAATCCATTCTCCGGCATCGTTATTAGATCTTTGCAGAATTTTATTGGTGACATAGTTTTCACAGAAGGTTTCAGTTCACATTGCGCTAATAAATGAAACAATAAAACTTTGACTTCCAACATGGCAAATCTGTTTGCTATACACATTCTCGGTCCTAATCCGAATGGCATATAATTCGAAGAATTGTTCATCTTATTGTTTAAAAACCTTTCTGGATCAAATTTCTTCGGATTGTCATAATACTTTTCATCATGATGGATTGCAAGAACAGGAATCCAAACAAGCATACCTTTCTTCATCATAAAAGGTTTCTCGTCCGGCAATGCGGGTGGTAACTCAAAAGTTTTTTCACATAACCTTTCTAAGTTTGTGATTGGTGGATATAATCTAAGAGCCTCACTTATCACTGCATCTAAATATTCGAGTCTATTAATAACTTCGTAAGACACTTTTCCGTTTGATTCCTCTAAAACCTTGTCGATTTCTTGTTGTAATTTCGTCTGAACTTCTGGATTAGCTGCAATTTCATGAGCTGCGAAGCACATTGCAGTTGAAGTCGTCTCGAAACCGCCGAGGAAGAAGATGAACGCTTGCGCAGTCATGTCGTCGATGTCTAGTTCTCTTCGACCTTCTTTGCCTCTGATATCCATCATCAACTGCAACATATCCGGACGCGTAATGTGTTCTGCGTCACGAGTGGCGATTGTAGTCCTTATAATATCCTTGAAGAAGTCCGAAACATAATCCTTCATAATTTTCAAATTGAGAATTCGTCCGAGTTTTGGAAATGTTTCAAGAAAAAAGAACTTTATACCACGAAGAACCCCTGTGAAGTTACTCGCCTCCTTGCCGTAAATATAGAATTTGTTTGTTGGATCTTTCATAGAGTTGACTTTGATTCCAAACGCACATGTAGCAATGACATCGGTTGTATATTTAGAGCAGACATCTTTCATGTTTATACCGCCTTTATCTGCTGATGTTGACAGAAATTTTGCAAAATCCACAGCACATTCTGACATCAATGTGAACATCATTTTCATCTTGCTGGAAGTAAAAGAAGGACTCAATAGATTTCTCACGTTCCGCCATTTTTCTCCATGAAGAGAAAACAAATTTTTTTCAAATAAAGGATCGTTAAAATCGGCGAAACCACGACGATCTGGAAATGCATCGAAATTTTTAACAAGAACGGATTTAATGAGTTCCAGATCACGGAGCAGAAAGACTGGAGTTGTCGTGAAGTAGAATCCAAAATACTTTGCGTTTGGATAACAATTATATATCTTCAGCATGAAATCGAAGAATGATATTCGACGGAATACCATCGATATCGTAGATCCAAATAATGGAAGAGGCGGTAAGTGTATAATACCATTTCTTTTAAAGAAATTAAAATTTTTAAAAAGATAATGAATGCTGATAACTCCGATCACTATCGATAATAACATCGACCAATAAAATTCCATGGCACAAACGTTATTTAAAAATTTTCCAACAATTTTTTTGTAAATGTCTGATAAAATGTGATTGACTATACATAGAGCACTAGCGATACTGCTGACACGAATCGCTGCGTAGAACTGCTCGTTATAGCAGTTCCCATCTCGTAATATACTGGTAATCGTTGAAGTAAATGTTTTCAAGCTACATTATGGATGGGTTCGCAATGACGCTATCCGTGCTATTTGTGTTACGCTGTCCTTGTTTTGCATTTAATGACAATAAAGGTAAAGTAATACAAACAACGCTACTAGCGTTTTTCCGAAAGCGCTTTATGTAAGGTCAATCAGTGTTAATATTTTGGTCGAAGCAAATCGATAAATTATTGTTATGTATACTATTTGTACATATGTAACACATATTTTTTATGTGTATATACACACACACACACACACACACACACACACACACACACACACACACACACACACACACACACACAC
>NW_012130083.1:1649683-1651873 GCF_000143395.1 Atta cephalotes
TTGATAATTGTAATTTTTTATAATACTGTATTATTACCATTTTTTATAATGTATGTATTATTACCATTTTTTGTAATATCTGTATTATTACCATTTCAAATGTTTTCTGAGGCTTAACTATTCATTACTACAGAAATAGACTCCATTACAGGATGCATATTTTTTCTACGCTGAATATTCAACCAGAATCCATTTTTCGGCATTATCATGAAACCTTTGCCAAATTGTATTGGGGACGTAGTTTTTGCAGAAGGTTTCAGCTCACATCGCGCTAATAAGTGAAATAACAAGATTTTGATTCCCAGCATGGCAAACCTGTTAGCTATGCACATTCTCGGTCCTAATCCGAATGGCATATAATTCGAAGAATTGTTCATCTTATTGTTTAAAAACCTTTCTGGATCAAATTTCTTCGGATTGTCATAATACTTTTCATCATGATGGATTGCAAGAACAGGAATCCAAACAAGCATACCTTTCTTCATCATAAAAGGTTTCTCGTCCGGCAATGCGGGTGGTAACTCAAAAGTTTTTTCACATAACCTTTCTAAGTTTGTGATTGGTGGATATAATCTAAGAGTCTCACTTATCACCGCATCTAAATATTCGAGTCTATTAATAACTTCGTAAGACACTTCTCCGTTCGATTCTTCTAAAACCTTGTCGATTTCTTGTTGTAATTTCGTCTGTATTTCTGGATTAGCTGCTATTTCATGAGTTGCGAAGCACATTGCAGTGGAACTGGTCTCGAAACCGCCGAGGAAAAAGATGAACGCTTGCGCAGTCATGTCGTCGATATCTAATTCTCTACGACCTTCTTTGCCTCTAACATCCATCATTAACTGTAGCATATCCGGACGCGTAATGTGTTCTGCGTCGCGAGTTGCGATTGTAGTTCTTACAATGTCCTTGAAGAAATTCGATAAATAATCATCCAAAAATTTCATATTGAGAATTTGTACAAGTATCGGAAATGTTCCAATAAGAAAGAGCTTTATACCGCGAATGACTCCTCTGAAGTTACTCGCCTCTTTGCCGTAAGTATAGAATTTATTCGTTGGATCCTTTATAGAATCGACTTTGATTCCAAATGCACAGGTAGCGATGACATCGTTCGTATATTTAGAGCAGATGTCTTTCATGTCTATATCGCCTTTATCCGCTGGTGATGTCGATAGAAATTTTGCAAAATCTACAGCACATTCGGACATCAACGTGAACATCATTTTCATCTTGCTGGAAGTAAAAGAGGGACTCAACAGATTCCTCACGTTCCGCCATTTTTCTCCGCGAAGAGAAAATAAATTTTTCTTAAATAAAGAATCATTAAAGTCAGCAAAACCACGACGATCTGGAAATGCCTCGAAATTTTTTACAAGAACAGTTTTAATGAGTTCGAGGTCGCGAAGCAAGAAAACTGGAGTTGTCGTAAAGTACAATCCAAAATATTTTGCGTTTGGATTGAAATTGTATATCTTCAACATGAAATCAAAGAATGACATTCGACGAAATAAAAACGTCGCCGATCCAAATAATGGAACAGATGGTATGTGTATAATACCATTTCTTTTAAAGAAATTAAAATTTTTAAAAAGATAATGAATGCTGATTACACCGATCACTATCGATAGTAGTATCGACCAATATTCCATAGTATAAATAGATATTATTAGATGATCTTTCTACAATCTCTTTTAAACTTTTTTGATAAAATGTGACAGGTTGTCACAGAACACTACCGATACCACTGATACGAGTCGTTGCATACTACTGCTCGTCACAGCAACGCCTATCGTATAATATACTAGAGATCTTAGTAAATGTATTCGAGTATTGTGAATATGTGAGACGCTATCAATGTCTGTCCTTGTTTTACGTCTAATGGATGACACTCTATCATGAATCTCTCTCTTCTCTCTCTCTCTCTCTCTCTCTCTCTCTCTCTCTGAAACGCAAATAGTGCTATCATCGTTTTCCTTTAACGGATCTTGTGTAAGATCAGCATTGATATCGATGCAAATCAATAATTCATTATGTATGTTATATGTTGCACATACGTAACATATGTGTACACACACACACACACACACACACACACACACACACACACACACACACACACACACACACACACACACACACACACACACACACACACACACACACACACACACACACACACACACACAC
>NW_012130083.1:1654983-1656925 GCF_000143395.1 Atta cephalotes
TTGATAATTATTATTTTTTTATAACATCTTTATAATCTCTTTATTATTATTTTTCTATTATTATCATTTTTTACAATATATGTATTATTACCATTTTTTGTAATATCTGTATTATTACCATTTCAAATGTTTTCTGAGGCTTAACTATCCACTACAGGAGTAGACTCCAATACAGGATGCATATTTTTTCTACGCTGAATATTCAACCAGAATCCATTTTTCGGCATTATCATGAAATCTTTGCAAAACTGTATTGGGGACGTAGTTTTTGGAGAAGGTTTTAGCTCACATTGCGCTAATAAGTGGAATAACAAAATTTTGACTTCCAGCATAGCAAACCTGTTAGCTATGCACATTCTCGGTCCTAATCCGAATGGCATATAATTCGAAGAATTGTTCATCTTATTGTTTAAAAATCTTTCTGGATCAAATTTCTTCGGATTGTCATAATACTTTTCATCACGATGGATTGCAAGAACTGGAATCCAAACAAGCATACCTTTTTTCATAATAAAAGGTTTTTCATCCGGCAATGCTGGTGGTAATTCAAAAGTTTTTTCGCAAATTCTTTCTAAGGCGGCAACTGGTGGATATAATCTAAGAGCTTCACATATCACTGCATCTAAATATTCGAGTCTATTAATAACTTCGTAAGACACTTCTCCGTTTGATTCCTCCAAAACTTTGTCGATCTCTTGTTGCAATTTCAACTGAATTTCTGGATTAGCTGCTATTTCATGAGTTGCGAAGCACATTGCAGTGGAACTGGTCTCGAAACCGCCGAGGAAAAAGATGAACGCTTGCGCAGTCATGTCGTCGATGTCTAATTCTCTACGACCTTCTTTGCCTCTGATATCCATCATTAACTGTAGCATATCCGGACGTTTAATGTGTTCTGCATCGCGAGTTGCAATTGTAGTTTTTATAATGTCCTTGAAGAAATTCGATATATAATCATCCAAAAATTTCATATTAAAAATTCGTACAAGTGTCGGAAACGTTCCAATAAAAAAGAACTTTATACTGTGAATGACTCCTCTGAAGTTACTCGCCTCTTTGCCGTAAGTATAAAATTTATTCGTTGGGTCCTTCATAGAATTGACTTTGATTCCAAATGCACAAGTAGCAATGACGTCATTCGTATATTTAGAGCAGATGTCTTTCATGTCTATATCGCCTTTATTCACTGGTGATGTCGATAGAAATTTTGCAAAATCTACAGCACATTCGGACATCAACGTGAACATCATTTTCATCTTGCTGGAAGTAAAAGAGGGACTCAACAGATTCCTCACGTTCCGCCATTTTTCTCCGCGAAGAGAAAACAAATTTTTTTTAAATAAAGAGTCATTAAAGTCAGCAAAACCACGACGATCTGGAAACGCCTCGAAATTTTTTACAAGAACAGTTTTAATGAGTTCGAGGTCGCGAAGCAAGAAGACTGGAGTTGTCGTAAAGTACAATCCCAAATATTTTGCGTTTGGATTGAAATTGTATATTTTCAACATGAAATCAAAGAATGACATTCGACGAAATACAATCGACATCGTGGATCCAAATAATGGAATAGGTGATAAATGTATAATATCATTTCTTTTAAAGAAATTAAAATTTTTAAAAAGATAATGAATGCTGATTACACCGATCACTATCGATAGTAGTATCGACCAATATTCCATAGTATAAATAGATATTATTAGATGATCTTTCTACAATCTCTTTTAAACTTTTTTGATAAAATGTGACAGGCTGTACACAGAACATTACCGATACCACTGATACAAGTCGTTGCGTACTACTGTTCGTCACAGCAACTCCTCTCGCGTAATATACTGAACTTAGTAAATGTTTTCATTGTGGATGTGTTACGATGACGCTATCAATGTCTGTCCTTGTTTTACGTCTAATAGATGGTACTCTATCATGAATCTCTCTCTCTCTC
>NW_012130083.1:1657815-1679153 GCF_000143395.1 Atta cephalotes
TACACACACACACACACACACACACACACACACACACACATATATATATATATATATATATATATATATATATACACACACACATATATACAGTGTCCATTAAGTTTTGACAAAGTGCTCGTGTGTAGATAAAGTGAACTGAATCGAAAAGTCCTCTCCCATTTTTTATTTTTATCTTTGATTCTATCATAGTAAATTAGAAATCATTTTGACCTTGGTTCCTATTACATCATATTAGTGCGAATATATCATCTAACAATCATTCAATTCACTCGACTTACTTAATAAGCATTGCAAGAAGTAACGTTGAAAACAAAACTATTATATGTTCAGTAAATATCTTAATATAGTTTGAACAAGAATCATTAATTTAATTTAACTACCATTGAGTAAATATATTTACTTACTGTAAGTAAAAATGTGTACTTAATTAAAAAAATATTCATTATGATAGTAATTTCTTTTCAGCATATAAGTATTAACTGATTAAAAAATATTATGTAAGAAATAGTTTAAAAACATGGATATCTTCTAATTTTTAATCCTTAAAAATTATTATTTTCTAGTGATAACGTGTCTTATATAGTTTATCTATTATATAGTCTATATAGTTTATAGTTATTTATTATATAGTTATTAAATAATAAAAAAAATTGATTTACATGTAAAAATGAATTAATTAAAATATCAATTAATCATCACGCGAATACATACATTTTAAAAAGTCACGAAGTAATATTAGATATGGGAAAAAGTTCGTGGTATTTTTTTTAATGCCATCTAACAGGAAAAACGCCACGAACTTTTTCCCACACCTAATAATAAATATTATATACTAAAAGTACTAGAATACTAAAAGTACTAGAAGTAATAGAAATATTAAGAAATATTAATAATAAATATAAATAATTACAATTATTAATATATTAAATTAATAATAAATATAAATAATAAATATCCTACACGCATTCCTTATCGCGTTTTTCTTCTATTGATTTTTAAAAATCTATATTAATGTCTTATAAAAATATATTGCACACGGAAAAAACAAATTCGATCATACAAATAGAAATTGCTACAATCTGTTCAGATTTTATTTTTGCTAAACTGTTTCATCAATATTTTAGTAATACTAATAATTAATTCAATAAGATAAATGCCGGTCTGTAATGCGCAGTTAACTTCACTTGGTAAGTCGGCGAATTATGTTTCATTATAAATATATAATTTATGTTCTAATAGTTACGGAAGCTCATATAGGGATTTTTTTTATATTAGATATGTTCTTGAAATTACAAAACTATTAACTCATTAACTAATAATTAATTAACTATAATAATAAATAATGAATATCTGTAATAAATAATTTTAATATATAATGTTGATTTTATTATCATTTCATACAATACTACAATATGTATACGTTCATAAAGGTGCATATATAATTTCGATTATAAAAGTAATTTTTATTAAAATGTATTTTTTTAATAAATTGAATTTAGACCGATGAATATAAATCAAATGAGAGGAAAAATCCATTTTTCGGTTGAAACGGATCACAATAATTTTGTAATAATAATACTCATATTTGTAAAAAAACACAGTTTATCCTTGATAATTTAATATTTACAAATCGCAATTAAAAAATTTGTAAATACATTAATTAGTTTTATACAATACACGCCGATGCGGATTCTTATAGCGTTTTTTCTTGGCTGCACTATCGTCTACAGTACAACACTCAGACAATGTAGCGTGTTTCCTTGATTGGTAGTAGGCAAACTCATTCAGTGTAACGTGTTTCCGTGGCTATAGTGTAGTGCAAATTTTATGCCCAAAGTAGCATTTTGCTACACGATCTCAAGAGATGGTGTAGAGTCAGTGTGACATTAAAAATTTGAAAATGGAAATCAACCAGCAGCAAAATTAAATACGATAACATGAAGTAGTGTACATCATGGTGTACACTTGTGTAGTGCAGCACTGATGCAACACTTACACGCAACTGGTGTAATGCGAGGTTACACTCAGTGTATTCTAAGAGAAAATCGCTATTAAATCACAAAAATATGAATTGCTAGACAAATATGAAATTAGAAATAACATTACACATTAATCAATTTTTACACATTAGTCAATTTAAAAACAATGATAAAAATGAATTTTGAAATATTTCAAAGAATTTGATAACTGTAATTTTTTTATAATATCTGTATTATTACCATTTCAAATGTTTTCTGAAGCTTAACTATCCACTACAGGAATAGACTCCAATAGAGAATGCATATTTTTTCTACGCTGAATATTCAACCAGAATCCATTTTTCGGCATTATCATGAAATCTTTGCCAAATTGTATTGGCATCAAGTATATAACAAGTATGCCACAGATAAATTTGTTAAGATTACGTCGATAAGATTGCGTCACATTTAATTTAATATCTCAAATGATTATGCTTACTTTTTATTGTTAATACAAATACTTAATCGTTGAATTCAGTATCAGTATTGAAATGACAAATGATATGGAATGACAATGCAATTTTACATAGACATATATAGAGTTATTGAAATTCACGTAGGTATATTGCATGGAAGTATAAATATATATGTAACTCGTTAGCAGATTACGTAACATGTGTATGTCAACAAAGAAGTTTATTAATTAAAATATATTGTTGATAACATATATATGTTGACATTTATTATCAATAATATCAATTTTTATTACAATTTTATTATAATCTTTAAGTTCTACAATTCTGTGATTTCCCTTCTTTATTTTTATCTTTTAATCTATTATGGTTAATTAGAAATCACTCTGACCTTGGTTCTTATTACGTCATACTGATGAAATTATATACTTGAAAAAATAAAATATTAATTTTATTTTTTCAAATTACTTAAAGACGTTTAGTAGATTTTCTGAGACATGCAAAAATGTTAAAATTAACATTTTACTTTTTACAGTGTATCATTTTGACAATCATTCAATTCATTCAATTACTTGACAAGCATTGTATTCAAGAAGTTGGAAATAAAACTTGTTAACTTTGTTCAATAAGAAAATGTCTCATGTATTTGTTTAAAAGAAAACCACCATTAAATTAATTTAACTAGCATTTTTTTATTGAGTAAATATTTATTTACTGTAAGTAATGTTTACTTATGATATTCAAAAAAATATATATTAAGATATAGTAGTTCTTTTCAATAAATAAGTTATGAATTTACAGGTAAAATATTACCTAAAGAAATATATTTTAAAACATAGTTTTCTTCTAATTTCTAGCTTTTAAAAATTATTATTTTCTATTGATAACGTGTTACTTTATAATTATTCGTCTTACTTTATAATTATTTATAAGTAAAAATAAGAAATGGGTTTACACTAAAAAAATTAATTAATTAAAACATAAATCAATTGACCTTCACGCGAGTACTAACATTAAGAAAAGTCACGCTATTATGACGGGTAATAATATATCCTATAGCTTTTGATATCGCGTTTTCTTCTGTTTATTTTTATAAAAATATATCAATAAATTATTAAAAATTATATTAAAAAAAAATTCGATCTTACAAATAAATAGAAATTGTTATTGTTCTGATTTTACTTTTGTTAAATGATATTTCAAGAATTTAAAAATATTTCACGATATGACTAAATATGTTAGATTATTAAATATTACACACATATTGATGACATGCATAATTATCCATGAATGTAGAACAATTAAGTGAATGTGTGCAAAGTTGGCTTATGTCGCGAGGCATATTTCAACAATATTTCATTAATACTAATTATTAATTTAATAAAGTAAAATTTACCAGCCTACAGTTAACTTCGCTTGGTAAGTACACTCTTACCGAATTATGTCATCGTCATATAAATATAATTTACACATGAACAACTGCAAAGGATCATATAGGGGTTTTATTTGTAATGGATTTATTTTTGGGATTACAAAATGACTAACTAATTAATTAATTATTAATATTAGTAGTAAATAATTTTAATATATATTGATTCATTATTATTTTATATAATACTATAATATGTACACAATATGTACAACATGTACAATATGTTCATTAAGATACATATGCAATTTCTACTATAAAAATAATTTTTATTAAAATATAATATTTTTCAATAAGTTCAATTTAAATCAAGAAAAATGAATCAAATGAAAAGAGAATCCTATTTTTGAAAAAGATCTTGATGATGTTTAATAATATTACATATTTAAATATTATATTATATTTAAAATATTATATTTAAATATTACATATTTAAATATTATATAGTTCGTTCTTGATAATGTTAATATTTGTAAATTACAGTTGAAAATTTGTAAATGCATTATTCAGTTCTATAAATTGCACTGATGTAGTTTATCGGAATTTAATTCACAAACATAAATTGAAATTGGACATAATATGATACGTTATAATAATCGTCAATTTAACGATAATAAAAAATAAAATTTAAAAGACTAAAGAAATGATAACTGTAATTTTTTTATAAGAACTTCATTTGAAATATTTTCTGAAGCCTAACTATCCATTATTGTAGATGCCTGTATAGAATGAATATTTTTTCTACGCTGAATATTTAACCAGAATCCATTCTCCGGCAATCTTGGAAGAGAGTCTTTACAGAATTTTATTCTATATTTATTTATATATGGTGACATAGTTTTCACACATGGTTTCAGTTCACATTGCGCTAATAAATGAAACAATAAGACTTTGACTTTCAATATGGCAAATCTGTTTGCTATACACATTCTCGGTCCTAATCCGAATGGCATATAATTCGAAGAATTGTTCATCTTATTGTTTAAAAATCTTTCTGAATCAAATTTCTTCGGATTGTCATAATACTTTTCATCATTATGAATTGCAAGAACAGGAATCCAAATAAGCATACCTTTCTTCATGATAAAAGATTTCTCGTCTGGCAATGCGGGTGGTAACTCAAAAGTTTTTTCACATAACCTTTCTAAAATGGCGACTGGTGGATATAATCTAAGAGTCTCACATATCACCGCATCTAAATATTCGAGCCGATTAATAGTTTCGTAAGACACTTCTCCGTTCGACTCCTCTAAAACCTTGTCGATTTCTTGTTGTAAATTCGTCTGAATTTCTGGATTAGCTGCAATTTCATGAGCTGCGAAGCACATTGCAGTTGAAGTCGTCTCGAAACCGCCGAGGAAGAAGATGAACGCTTGCGCAGTCATGTCTAGTTCTCTTCGACCTTCTTTATCTGATATCCATCATCAACTGCAGCATATCCGGACGCGTAATGTGTTCTGCATCATCGAGTCATGATTGTAGTTTTTATAATATGTCCTTGAAGAAATTTGACACATAATCGTTCAAAATCTTTATATTGAGAATTCGACTGAATCTTGGAAAAGTTCCAAGAAAAAGAAATTTTATACCACGAAGAACCCCTGTGAAGTTACTCGCCTCCTTGCCGTAAATATAGAATTTGTTTGTTGGATCTTTCATAGAGTTGACTTTGATTCCAAACGCACATGTAGCAATGACATCGGTTGTATATTTAGAGCAGACATCTTTCATGTTTATACCGCCTTTATCTGCTGATAACGTTGATAGAAATTTGGCAAAATTCACAGCACATTCTGACATCAAAGTGAACATCATTTTCATCTTGCTGGAAATAAAAGAAGGACTCAACAGATTTCTCACGTTCCGCCATTTTTCTCCATGAAGAGAAAACAAATTTTTTTCAAATAAAGGATCGTTAAAATCGGCGAAACCACGACGATCTGGAAATGCATCGAAATTTTTAACAAGAACGGATTTAATGAGTTCCAGATCACGGAGCAGAAAGACTGGAGTTGTCGTGAAGTAGAATCCAAAATACTTTGCGTTTGGATAACAATTATATATCTTCAGCATGAAATCGAAGAATGATATTCGACGGAATACCATCGATATCGTAGATCCAAATAATGGAAGAGGCGGTAAGTGTATAATATCATTTCTTTTAAAGAAATTAAAATTTTTAAAAAGATAATGAATGCTGATAACTCCAATCGCTATCGATAATAACATCGACCAATATTCCATGGCACAAATGAATGTTATTTAAAAATTTTCCAACAACTTTTTGTAAACGTCTGGTAAAATGTAACTGACTATACATAGAGCAGCGATACCGTTGACACGAGTTGCTGCGTAGAACTCTTTGTTACAGCAGTTCCCATCTCGTAATATACTGGTAATCGTTGTGAAATAAATGCTTTCAAGCTACATTATGGATGGGTTCGCGATGACGCTATCCACGCTATTTGTGTTACTCTGTCCTTATTTTTAATGGACGATAAAGGTAGAGTAATATTGGGAAAGTTCGTGCCAATCTTAAAGGAAAATTGAAACGCAGAAAATTTTAATTTAATAAATGTATACTAAAATTTAAATTTCAGTCGGCACGAACTTTCTGAACAACTCAAACAGCACTACTAGCGTTTCTCCGAACGCACCTTATGTAAGAACAGTCAGTGTTGATACTTTGGCCGATGCAAATCAATAAATCATACGTGTACTATTTGCACATATGTAACACATTTTTATGTGTGTACACACACACACACACACACACACACACACACACGCGCGCGCGCGCGCACGCGCGCGCGCGCGCGCGCAGAGAGTAAGTTTTGACAAAGCGCTCGTGTACAGATAAAATAAACTAATGATTGTGAAAAAAAGTTCTCTATCATTTTTAACTTTGATTCTATCATGATAAATTAGAAATCATTTTGATATTTCAATTCTTATTACATCATATTAGTGAGAATATGTCGTTTTAATCATTCAAATCATTCGATTATTTAATAAACATTGTACTCAAGAAATGAAGTTGAAAATAAAACTGTCATGTCTAGTTGAATAAATATCTTATATATAGTTTGAACAAGAATCATTAATTTAATTTAACTATCAATTTTTTTTCATTGAGTAAATATATTTACTTGCTATTAGTAAAAATGTCTAATATGTTAAATAGAAAAAATATCCATGTAAATAAAAATTGTAATCTGTTCTGATTTTATTTTTGCTACATTATATTTCAACGATATTTCAGTAATACTAATTATTAATTCAATAAAATGCCTAACAATTTATGCTCTAACAATTGCGGAGGCTCATATAGGCATTTTATTTATATTAGATTTATTCTTGAAGTTACAAAATTATTAACTTATTGACTAATAATTAACATTTTTTTTATATTGAGAATTCGAGTAAATCTTGGAAAAGTTCCAAGAAAAAAAAACTTTATACGGCGAATGATTCCTCTAAAGTTACTTGCCTCCTTACTGTAAACATAAAATTTATTCGTTCGATCCTTCATAGAGTTAACTTTGATTTCAAATGCATGTAGAGATGATATTTTTATATTTAAAAAAAACATTCGTGTTTATGTACTTTCTTCATTCGCTGTCGGTATAAATTTTACGAAATCCACAGCACATTCCGCATCATCGACGCGAACATTATTTTCATCTTGCTGGAAATAAAAGAGGGATTCAACAGATTCTTCACATTCCGCCATTTTTCTCCACGAAGAGAAAACAAAGTTTTCTTTAATAAAGAATCGATAACGTCGGCAAAACCAAAACGATTTGGAAATGCATCGAAATTTTTAACAAGAACAGTTTTAATGAGTTCGAGATCGCGAAGTAAGAAGACTGGAGTTGTCGTGATATACAATCCATAATACTTTGTGTCTGGATTGAAATTGTATATCTTCAACATGAAATAAAAAAATGTCATTTGACGGAATAGAAGCGACATCGCGGATCCAATTAATGGAACAGGCGGCATGTGTGTAATACCATTTCTTTTAAAAAAATTAAAATTAAAAAAAAATAATAATTGCTGAGCATTGATTACTATTGATAATAGTATTCACCAATATTTCATGGCATAAATAGGTGTTATTAGAAGATCTTCCTACAATTTCTTTTGAAGCGTTTGATAAAATGTTACTGACAAAACAATGCTGCTAACATGAGCATATTACTCGTCGCAGCACACACAGCTCCTATCTCGTAATACATTAGTAATCTTAGTAAAGTAAATATTTTCAAGCATTGTGGATGTCAAAATAACACTATCAGTGTTGCTCTGTTCTTGTTTTACATTTAACGAATAAAAAAAAAAGAGAATGACACAAGTCAGTAGTAGTTTTCCTTAACGCATCTTACATAAGGTCAATCGGCGTTGGTATTTTGGACGATGTAAATCAGTGAATCTTTGCTATGTATGCTGTATGTTTGCACATGTACGTAACGCACATATACATATATATAGTTATATACAATTGAATTACTTATGTAATCCGTAAAAATATATATAACAAGCTTTCATGATCATATTAAAAGTGCAATTGAAAGATTGAAATATGTACCTTTATACAGGGTGTCCTGTATCTTTTCATTAATATTTCGGAGAGTGAAAGGAGATGAAATTTTGAATTGAAAATTCCTTTACAAGTTTTGACTCAAATCATTATTTATCCAATTATTGACGATTACTTGAGATCAATGCAGAAGCATAACATGCCATGAGATTTCTCGCGCTTGCTATACATTCTCCCGATTGAAAATTTATTTTAATTCTTCAAATTAATTAATAAGTAAATCAATAAATCAATATAAGGGTGAATAAATAAATAAATAAATAAGTAAATGAATAATTAAATAAACAAATAAAATAAAATAAAATCATTTCATTTTAAATAGATATTCATTTTATGTTGGATAGATATTTTATTTTATATTAGATTTTATTTTATTTATTTATTTATATACTTATTTATTTATCCTTTTATTGACTTATTGATTTACTTATTAATTAATATAAAAAATTAAAATAAATTGTCAATCGGGAGAATGCATAGCAAGCGCGAGAAGTCTCATGCTTTTGCATACTCCGATTGCGTGCTCTCTGATTAATCAATTTTAATCATTAATAATATCCTAATTAGTAAATAATGATCTGACCCAAAACTTGTGAAGGAACTTTCAGTTCAAAATTTCATCCTCTTTCACTCTATGAAATATTAATGAAAAGACACTCTATATATTTTTTATTAATTCTGTTTTGTATGGGATTACTTTTGAAAAATAAATGAAATGATATTTGAAAGTATTTTTTTACTGAAGTTAGGATTTGTTAGAATGAATTGAATAAGATAAAAAATTAGTAATGTATAAAAGTATATTGCTTCGATTTTATTTTTCAAATTATTATGTTGTATATATTGAACACTAATTTTAAGAAAGGATACATCAATTTCATTAGAAATATTCTCTTTTAGTTTAACAAATAATGAAAAGTTATTCAGTTTATTGAGAACAAAATTTTAAGAAACTTATATATTCGCAAAGTATCATTTTATTATTTATAGACATAAGTTTACATCAAATTGTTTTATTTTACCTTCTATTTCTTATCTTAATTTTTATTTGTTATCTTTATATTTGTTATCTTTATATTTGTTATATCTGTTTTCATTACTGTTTGTTGATATGAAGTGAATAAAATAAAAATCAAGACTTAAATATGTAATATGTCAATGATAAATTTGTTAAAATTGCATCACAGATTTCAATTTAATTTCTCGAATGTTTTCTTATTATTTAGTATTGTTAATACAAATACTTAATCGTTGACTTCATCAGTATTGAAATCATAAAGTATATAGAATGATTGTGCAATTTCTATGATGTATACAGACCTAATGAAATTCACATAGTATATTGCATCGAAGTCTAGGTATGTATTAATTAATCGTTAATAGATTACGTAACATATAAAGTATGTTAATAAAATAGTAGAAGTATATTAATAAGTATATTAATAAAATACGTAGAAGTTTATTTATTAAACTGATTTTTGTTAGTGTATAATATCATTATAATTTTGATTTTACAAATTTATGATGTTCACTTTTTTAGTTTTATCTTTGATGTTTATTTTACTTTATTTTAATTTACTTTTATCTTCTATCGTGATATCTTCTATCATGATAAATTATAAATCATTTTAATTTTTTTTCGTAACATCATGAAACTGATAAAAATATATCATTCTGATAATTATTTAATTCGCTCGATTACTTGATAAACATTGTATTAAAAAAGTGAAGTTAAAAATAATATTATCTTTAAAGATATGTGATAATGCCAACGTTTCGTGAACCTGGTCGTTCACTTCATCAAGACGAGATGCGTAATATACACAACAGCAAGCGGCAAACAAATATTATTAAAAAACAGAAACAAGAAAAATACATCTATATATATTCATATCTCATCAGTGAATAGATATATTAATATATTATAATATTAATACATGAATGGCATAAAAAAACTCTAAAAAAAGGAATCGTACTTCGCGAGCGCTGAATGTTTTATCAATTATCCGTTTATGTCGGTAATTTTATTCAAGAAGAATGTGAATGGCTGAGGGAAATACGGTAATAAACGGTACATTACGGAATCAAAGATGGAGATACATTTCGACTTTCACTTCACGGTGATGGATGAGATAAATGACGATGACACTTCCAATGTCGATCATCGTCGTTTATTTCATCGATAATAATCTGCGTTTCGTGTAACTTCCGATAAATTCCAAGGTTTGCTGTATCTTAACGCGTTTTATCAATGAAAATCTTCTTTAGTATATAATTTTGCCTGCTTGATTTTCTTGATAAAAAAACATAAAAGAAAGAGACAAAGAGAAAAGAAGAGTATGCAGTTTTCTAATAAATGTATACAGACCTAATGAAATTCACATAGGTATATTGCATCGAAATATAGGTACATGTTAATTAATCGTTACGTGTTAATTAATCGTTAAAAGATTACGTAACATGTGAAGTATGTTAATAAAATATATAGAAGTTTATTTATTAACTGATTTTGCGTATGATTAATTTAATTTTAGATTGTTTAACGTAACGTTAAAGAAAGAGAATTTTATGGCTCGATGAATAAATTTAGATGAAGCAATTTATTGATTTAGCAAATCTACCTACGCAGATTTACACATGTATACGTCTGTAACTCAGTAGTATTTTTTTATATACAGATGTAACGGGTTTATGAATTTAACAACTCATATACATATTTAAGAGTTTATGAACAACAATTGATGAATAAATAATCGATTATAGACAGAGATTAAAACATCCCTACTGATCCTTCTTGTGTCGTTTGCATGACTACTCATCGTTTGTTCGTCTATTCTTCCGTCTTGCCGAACGATGAGATTGAACGAGTGAGAGAGGAGAATGAGAGCCATTTCGCTTCCTTCTCATATTTCCTGCTTTCTCAAGCGTTAATTTAATTAATGATTAAGAATCCTTCTACATTCCAATGAGAGTACATAATCGTCACGGTGCTTGAGAATACTTATCGTTCCAACGGTACACTATTTTTCTGGTACTCGAATTAATGTCGTGCATAACATTATTAAATTATTGTCGTCGTTAACAGAAATTATGGTTGAAACTCAGATTATTTTTATCATTGATACAATTGTGAATTTTGAATCGTACAATATATTTCGTAATTATAAAAAAGTTTTATTGAAACAAACGTATAATAATATGTATCTGCTGTAATAATATATACCTGAACAAATAGAGATGCCTTAATCATGAGAACAGAGACTCTGTTATTCATTCATTCATAAAAATTTAAAATTATTATTATTATTGTAGGATGTATATGAATGTAATAAAAGAGAAAATTTATCACATGAGCAAACAAAACCGTTACGAAAGTCTGGTATACTAGTGAATGAACTAGTTTCATAATCATCACGTGGAGAAATTATCGTCACCTGCGTAATCTAAAAACAGTTCTGAGAAACTAACGATCTGAAAGATCGTGAGTGAATTGTCGCATTTGTGCTTTCCGCAAGCTACTGTTGCGTGTCGATCGCGGTTGATTTTCGGATAGCGGTTTACTAAAAGTGGTTTCTCACACGTCACTGCGGATTGCGGGCAGTGACGCAACTCGTACGGTTGTTCGACTTTCATTCTTTTCGCACACGTTCGTACAATCGCGATTCCGTTAACGAGGGCCGCAATTAATAACTTCTTACGCGGAAGTCATCGTACGCATCTCTCTTATCGCCTTCTTCGCCTTCCATTATTGTTACACGATGAAACGGTGATTTGCACCGTAGAATTGGAACTGCGGAAGTTCCCTCCGTGCCGGTTCCCCATTCACCTATAGATTAATCGACAATAGCAAATACGCATGTGATAGCGGTGAGAGAGCGAAAAGGAATCAGCGAGGGTATAGACTATATATAGACCCGCTATAGTACTTTAGCTTTATAGTACTTTAGCTCGAACTGCAGATTGTTCAGTTTGCAGTAACGATAAAACAGAGTGAATAGAATATAATAATATACGTAAAATAAAATAAAGAAAATATTAGATTATAAATTAATTATATCAACTTGTTTTCTAATGTATTCATTTTATTTAGGTTTTTAAAATTATTTTGTTTTTTTCCTACTATAGATATTAAATCTAATTAAATTCTTAGAATCATTTTGTTTCGTACTATATTAAATATTAATTGTAATTAGATTCTTAGAAATTTATTTTCTAAAGTATATCCCCCGAAGTAATCGCGTGAACACGCAATCGTATTGAAAGCGTCTTTCATTACAATTCATATGAATAAAATATCTTTTGCGTATAGGCCACAATCTGTTTTGAAGCAAAACAATCCCATGCTCTTATCCACGCACTACCGTTTCCGCCTGATCTTATTTACCACATGTATACACAAGTGCGTATCCGCTCGCATTCATCCGCGAATGCATTACGTTTCTTCACGTATACGCCTGAGGCCTGTAATTTGGCAGGCCCAAAGCGACAGATCTATAATCATTTCACGCTCTCCATATCCGGTACAGTTGCGAGTAACGGGATATTAGGGCGTAGACAGTAGTAATAGTCCCCGAAGCAATATACTAATTTCTCATTTTCAAATCAGATATAAATGTTTATGAGAAAAGTGCTTTACAGATATTGATACTGTTGGGCGAATAAAATCATTAAATCTTCAAATAAAATATAATCGCAATTGAAATGTATTTACGCACTACTAAATTCATTTGCAGTTAACTTCATTTGGCAAATATAATTTCAATTATTTGCGAATTATACCTTATCTTATTTATGCATTGACAACCACGAAAATTCATGTAGACATTTTACTTGTATTTATTTTTAGAGCAACAAAACTATTAACTTAACTTATTTTAATTTATTTTAATTTAAAAACATTCTATCAATATATTGTATATTCATTCTGAATAATTTCCAGTTTAAAAGGTTTCCATCTATTTAAATTGATAATCAGACATATCAACGAGATTGATCGTCCGATTATATACTGGAGTGATGTTTTCGACCGTGCTCGTAGCTACTTATTCTTTTGCGTGATTATTCCCGCACGGCAATTCGGATTCGGAGGTATGCGGTCTGTATCATAAACACTTTCTTGCTACCACTACTTGCTAGTTGGTATTCCACCAACATAGAATTAATGACGGTTAATAAGAATCCTCGACTTGTTCCGCCACCACATCTATAATTATTGTGCGCCATGCATAACATTTTGACTCGGCACCTGAGCGAGTTTGGTAATCGGTATGTTAATGATGTGCGCCGGTGGTCCAGCTTCATTTTTCTTTGAATAACTCTTTTGTATGTACGAATTATTCTCACAAGAGGACACGCGTATGCACACGCGCATGTACGTGAAAAATCGAAGCCGCTCGTAAAATTAAAATCGCATCGTGACTGAAATCGCGAATAAATCACATAGATTTACGGATAAGCCAGCTCATATTATTTTTCTCCAGAAAGCACATTGTCTCGTGTTCTCTAGCTTCTGCTCAATCTCCTCTTCCTGCCTATTATTTTAGAACGATTGATGTCATCGTAATAAGTGAAACAAAAAATACTTCTCGAATAACTTGATGGCCGGTTCAATAGAACATTTCTACGATAAATGTCCTCTTCTTGTGGAAATTATCCAGTATGTGCATCGCCCACGCATAGCACTTGTTGCATATCGTTATTTAAAGTAAAAGCAGCATAACAGAAATAGTAATTTATTAATTGCTGCAAAATATATTTGGCGTTTTACGTATATTATTTTATATATTTTATTATGTATATTATTATTTTTTTATAAACTGGTAGTTCATGGAATTAAATATGTGACATACCTTGATGTAACATAGAGCTCCAAATTGAAATTTTGTTAAAGTCTGCGATATATAAAGATTCAATCTTAATTTCATTATATATTATTAAAAAAAAAAGATAATTGCGGAGTTGCAAATAATATCGCTGTAAAGAATCAAAGAACACATAAAAGTCAACAAAAAATCAAAATGACTTTATTATATTTCTTAATATCAATAAACAGTTAAATTTTGGAACATAAAATCAATTTTGATTTTTATAATATCAAAATAAAATTATTTTGATTTTTTCTTGACATGGTGTATTCCTTGGAAAAGACTACCGTTTAAATAATAATAGAAAATTTGGCATAATAAATATTTTTATTAGGTTTGATCAAAAGTAGTGAGTAGAAAGAGAAGAAGCCGAGTATTCTCGGGATTAATAAATGATCTAAATAACATATACATTTCAGCTCCCGCGGTGATCGTGACAAATAGCGGCCACAGTCCATCTGCCACCGCGGCTAAGTTTGTTTCACGTACGCTGACCCTTCGACTGACCTGAGTAAACCTCGCATTGCCGCTCCACAAGCTGTCCTCTCATGCCGTGGCGCGGCGGGCTATTTCACGCCAACCATGTAGCTGACGTAGCGCAGAAGTGCATTCGTGCGCGCATGAAGGTTGTACAGTCTGTAGGAACGTAGTCACATGCTTGGACGGCAGCACAGGCTGGCAGGTATGCGACATTGAGCCAAGGCCACTGTAGACTGCACCAGCAAACGGACGTTTATAAGTGCGGCACACACCGCGTCGGATTGCGCGCACATCATCCCGAGGTACGCGTAAACACGCAATCTTTCCTCACGTGCGTACCATGTACATACACGAGAGTGTACATACGTGTCTTCAGGCGAGTCTCGTGCCCCGCAGGTGAATTTGCACATAAGTAGGTACGCGAGAGAATCGTTCCGGGTGGTGTCGTTCCGTGAATGTGCACAGATGCGTGTGAAGTCTTTTTAACGCCGCTTAACTCATTGTCGAGAGCCGCGAATACGATGAAAAATGATTCTGATTTTCAATAGATTTTCAGAGTTGAAGCAACCGCAATCTAATTGTCTCTCTCTTTCTCTCTCTCATAATTAAAAATTATATTCTAAACAAAATATTACGTTTCATTACAATATACAAAAGAGTTTGATCAGAATTATATGAGAGGAATATTTTGAATACTAGAAAATTTCGCGGCGATTCCAATAGTAGAATCTCGGCGTTTCCCATTGTTTCAGGAAAAATCCAAATCCAAAATCAGAAGAAACGGCTCTTTAGATTTTTCCTGAATCCAGTCTTAATGATATAATATTTTTATAAAGGTACAATATTTTCATTTTCAAATAATAAAATCCAATGAATGCTCTCCGTAGTCTGTGCGTGTTGGGCTTTCTCTACTATAATTTCTCCTTTCCTGCCTGCGGTAGTTCTTCTCGCTAAACGAATTCGCCCTTCAAAGAACTAGGAACGATGCTCCTAAATTGGTCACCATAGTGATGTATAGGTTCGCCCAGATTGGTCGTATCTGCCACACTCATCTTTCCCCTCTTCTTTGCTCGAATTCTAATGATCGCACGTTGATGCAGGTTCGGCCAATTTAAGAATTTTCTAGCTAAATTTGTTTTGGCAATTTAAGCTACGTGTACGATCATTGCTTTATATTGTACAGAGTATCTTTTTATTATTTAGCAACTTTATAATATTGTATGTCATTCTCTTTGACATTGATTATGTAACATTTTTAGATATATTAATGCAATGCATTTTATGTTGACTGAAATCAGTTTACAGAATTAAGTGATCAATCATAGACTCTCCAATTATTGAAATAATACAGAACATTTGGAATCACAAAAAAGTTTTGCTACATTCCTTATTTAGTCTGAACTTCGAGTAAGAATTCACATATATTATCCAATAAATACTCAATGTCTACTTTTCTCAGTTATTCTTCTAATTGGAGTTGCTAGCCATTAAAAATTGATTTTACGATCACGCGCAAGTATGCGAGCGCGATTAAGCGTCATAAAGCTGCCGCTATCTGAGAGCTAATTCGGCTGATAAATCAATCGTGCGCCTCGATCGGTTCGCCGAATGCAAGAGCGAAAGAGTTATGACGGCGTATCGTGGAATCTATCGGCGCTCTCTCGGAATTCATGGAGAAAACTAGAATAGCCTGAAGGGCCAGACGTAGGGGTCCTATTATAGGCACCTATGCCGCCACTTAAAGTCCTGAACCACGGACCGGATGAGAGAACCACCGGTACTAACTGTGGCTGCAACCGTTTTCGAGCACTTTTTGTGTCTAGGGCTGAACCGTAACGTTCCCTCGGATGCTTCGTCCCTCGTTAGTTCGTGTGTGCGAGATCTCGTTAGAATTCACAATAGATTCATCGCACGGGAACACTCGAAGGCGTTTTGTAAAAAATCTTTCCGACAAATAGAATTTTATAGTGTTTTACACATAAAACGAACCGACACGCAAAACGTATTTCTATTAAGACTAATTTACTATCGTTATAATTCTTTTGAGGTTGTCTATGTACATAAATAAAATTATCTTTTAAGATGTCGATCTCAATCATTGATTTAAATTTCATTTTCTTTTTTCCTGTTATTTAAAAAAGAGTAGAATAATATATGTATTGGGTTGCCCGGAAAGTTCGTGCCGATGTTGAAGGAAAATTGAAACGCAGAAGATTTAACTTTTAGTATACATTTATTAAATTATATAGGTTAATCGGCACGAACTTTCCGAACAACCCAATATTTTAAAACTAGACTTACAATCATATTTGGTATAATGTATCAATTAAATAAAAAAGAAATAAAAGAAAGACGTAAGGTATTAGTGAATTGGTGACACAAATGGGAAGGGGATAGACTACATGAAAAAATAAATCAAAAACATATAGAATAAAATTTTTTCATATGAGGTTTTGCTTTCGATAAAATCGATTTCAAATATTCGTTGGATTTGAACACTCAACCATGTTTCGATTTAATGATCTCATTATAAACTATTATTTCTGTTCATATTATTTATTTAGAATCCTTTCCTAGTTATACTATTAGTTCACTCTGTATATGATATTTTTCACTTACATTAAGAAATAATTTTGTGAATATTAAAATATATAAAATACAAATATGAAATTTATTATATAGTTCTATATTTTTTGTCATTCATACTTGAGTAATCGAGATGCCGACGATTAGCTTTGATCTGATTATTTAGTTGATGATGGCCGACAATTTTTCAAGTCTATCTGGCTCATGAGCAAAATATCGAATTAGTGCCTTAACTCAATCATTAATCATAATTAACTTTTTGATCATCTTAATCATTCTCGAAATATTATAAATTGCAAATTTCGTGAACTGTGTGAATCGATTGACCGCAGCCAGAAATAATCCTGTATATTTTAGGCCTTTAGCGGCAATATTTTTAAAGCAGTATGAATACGTTCTGATATACTCAAAGTGAAACCGTATATCATTTCAACAAGAAAAATTGAGAGTCCCTACAATGGGGGCGCGGCACGATAATTTAGGGAATTAACGAGGTATCCCAATAAATCCAATGATTGACGATTCCATTTAAATCCTTAGTGAGAAAGGCAAAAAAAGCCGAATGGCGAGGATTAATCCTTTCCACAAGGGTTCTCCCCGAATATCAAAATCGATAATAATCCCACTACAATTCGCGATAAAATAAATCGAATGTAAAACAAAAAGTTGAAAATGAATATAATATTACGAGTCCGACTAAATCTTGTGAAATCCAAAATTCTCTCGTTATTCTTTCATAACGAATTTTAGTGAAATAAATATTTAATTGCATTTTTACAAAAATTTAATTCCCTAAAGCTTATTTGAAAAATTAATCTTAAATTAAAAAATTATATTTATCTCTCTTATTCTGATCTCTATTATTAGTATCTACAATTTACGATTGCTATTCTATAGATTATAAAACTATCTTTATAATACTATCTTTATAACACGGAATGAAAAACGAGTATTATGAACTGAATAGTTAATTAATCAGTAATTTTCTCTTGTTTACGTTTGCTTAATTATCATTAATCACAAAACGAATCAAAATCGCAGAGTTCTTATTATAAGTACTTATAAAGTATGAATGTTATCTTCCTTGGCAGATTTCCGAGAAGATTTGTCAGAATTGTGAATTAAGCCGCGACTTTCGCGTCTCGAGAAAGCGTGATGAACTAGCGAGCGCAGACTTCCTCGATACAACACGACACGATGTATATTTCCGCGAAACCAACAACCGATATACGACGGCGGATCAAGAACCACGTTCGTGCATTGTAATCAGGGACACGCGCTCGAGTCAGGGATCTGCCTTTAACCCGACGGGTTAAATATAGTTTTGCCCAACCCCGTTCACCTCTTTCGCTCATTGCGGCTGGCGCCCGTCGATAGAAACGAGACCGCGGCACGAACAAGTCATGGCTTTTCTCGGAAGTGGTGCGGCCTTGGCCGGATAGGTCCGATGAAATGGTCGCATCTAATATTACACTCTGTGCACGTTGCAGTGTTGCACGCACACCGTATACCGCAGTCGCAGCCTTGACTTCTTTCACGGCTTTCTACTGTAATACGGCATGCTCGATAGTTTTCTTGAATCTTTAACAAGCACACTTGAGAGAAAATTGTGCATAATCTCCATGGTATCGAAAAGTCTCGATTGAGCTCGATATTTTCTTTTTTTATAAAAGATGAAACACCGAGCGATACAAAACTTCGGCGTCAGGCTCTCTATTCTCCGACAATGATCTTCGACTGAAATTAGACTCGGATTTGTTCTTGTCATGACAAAGAGGAGTATCTGTCTGACCATGATGTTATGTCATCAGTGTCATCGATCGAGAATACAAAGCTTTTCTGTCATCTCATAGTCAATGGTTTTGAAAATCGGATATATATATATATATGTATAAATTGCGCAGAGAAACATATAGTTTTTAAAACAAGGTATTAATTAATCTTTTGGTATCATAAACTATAGGATTTTAATTAATGTAATTATCACATTTTAGAAAGCAATATGACATACTCAAATTTATTGTTTCTATATACGCTATAATTTTTTCATTAATAAAACATTAATAAAACAATCATAGCATATAAAAATAAATTATAAAGTAAAAATTAATATACATAACAATTAGTTTAGTAATATTGATAATTCTTGTCGTCTATATATGAAACAAATTAATTTATGATTGTTCAATATTTTAATATTATTTCAAAAATTTCTGTTTTAAATATAATTTTGAAAAAATTTAACGTAGTGTTGTGGAATATTATTTCATTCTTAATTATCATTTTTGTTTGTCCGCGGATTGTCACTCGTACCTGTCAGTACAGGATGAGCATAATATCACGTTCTATTTATGTGTACTTATAAAGTAACGAGCTTAACGATGCTCTTTTCCTAGAGACAAACCGTTCGTTCTGAAAGTATAATCTGCGAGCGACTGCAGCAAAGCGAGTCTCCTCCATTGTTAATTGCGTGGAAGTAATTAGACTGCGTAAGCCACTAATCTAAAGCATCCGTCATTCGTGCGTATTAATTTTCAAATGTTCTACGTTTAGAATTTCAGCCAACCGTACGTAATGATCGATCGTTTAAGTAACGAATACAAAGGTGAAAACGAATCATAATAAGTTAACATAAAGTTGAGAATAATTATCCGTTGAGTCTAAACTGTGCCAGTATTATCGCTTAATTAAATCGTTTGTTATGACTAGATTATAATTAAAAAATTTACATAAAATAGTATTATGCATTATGTAGATAATTATATATTTTTTCAATATGTGTAATTTTGATTTTTATACTTGATATTTTTTTTGTAGGAGCTTTAATTAATTAAGTAATTTAACCAGAAGATTTTCTGATTAAATCTATGAAAATTCTTGAGATAATCGTAATTTTGATTAATAGAATTTTCTGATTTGTTAATTTTCAACCAAGTATTGATTCAATTGAACGTTCTCAGTATACATTAAATACATTCAAGAATAAATTTATCTAAAATCGAATCAAATAATTACGTTAACAAGAATTGCATAATGAACAGATTAATAATTAATAAACATATTCTTAAATTAATATCCTTAAAAGTTCTTGCAATTAATATTATCTAATCGACTATGTAGAGCTGAGCGAGCATATTGTACGCGTGGATTGAATAAAAAATAGGTGAAGGGTCGTTCCCAAGCAACAGTGATCGGTTAAGTAACGTATTTAACGAGGGTCAAGTGCCGAGACAATTATATTATTACAACAGCATTGCATGGCGCTTGACTGAGCGGCATCAATGTGTATATATATCTTTAGTCTATGCATCATTATATGACTATATACATGCGGGCGTGTCAATATGTCTTTCCCACTTAATTGGTCTCAATCGGTTTGCAGGTTACGACAGGTACTGTGCACAAAATAGTCGTCCAATCATTCCAATATAATCACGAATTACAAATAGACCTAAACGCAAAGCTCTCTCTAATTACGTAAATACGATTGCAAGTTCATTAATAGTTTCGTATTGATCTTGTTAATACCAATTCATTTCTCCGAAATTGACATTGGATCTGTAGACCCATTCAATTATAAATCTCCTTGTTAAATCTTTTTAGATTAAAATGTACGGAACAAAACTGTAATGTTATGCGAATTAAATTTAGTAGGCATAAAAAAATATTATTTACAAAGCAGAGAAATTCTTTTGCAAAAGCAACTAAATTTTTTATTACATAAACAAAATATTTAATTGCTTTTACAAAATACCTCAATTAAACAATTTTGCTGGAGGCATTCAATTTTTTCCTAGTGTGAATATTCATGTATATTCCTTTACGTCATCCTTGAAATTAATTAGTATCTTTTAATTAATATAAATTAAATGAATCATATATATATATATATGTGTATATATATATATATATATATATATATATATATATATATATATATAT
>NW_012130083.1:1679926-1721071 GCF_000143395.1 Atta cephalotes
GAGAGAGAGAGAGAAAAAAGNGAGAGAGCATCAGAATATATTTCCGAAAATAATCAATGTAATTATAATTAAAGATCGTAACAAAAATTTATATATTATTGAATTTTAATTTAATTTATTTATTCAATTATAATAATTTTATTATAATTGAATTAGTTTATTATTATATTATAAAACAGCTGATATATGATATATGATATATGATACATTTTGTAAGCATTAAAAATTTTTTTTCTCTTTATAATTAAATTTTTCAATTATAGATTTCGATATAATAAATCCCTTATTTTGAATATTTTAATGTAAAATATATAATTTTTTCTACAAACTTTGAAGAAATATATGTCATACAAGAAATCGAAAAAATTACATAATTTTGCATAAACATATCCGTGCAATATGTAAGCATTGTAAATATATGAGGATCCATTTATTTCTCATCGAGCTCTTTAATTATAAAATTACCGAAGGCAATGGCAATTGTATTTAATGCTCTCATCTCGTTGCTAAATTCCTTCGAAGCGATTTCCGCGAAATAACGTATTCAGAGTAAAATAAATTGACATTAAGAGAATTACGTATAACGATAGCATCAAGGACATGCGATGTCATTCTGTATTACGACACTTCCTCCACGTGCGTAAACAGGCACCCCTTAGTCAATAATAAGCACAAGTGGATAAAAAAAATTGTATGTGACAGAGTATATGTGAAGCTATTGTCTTCTCTTTGTTGACCTTTAGCTGGAAAAAAATTGCACACAAATATTACACTCGAGGATATGTTATCGGAGAAATCGCAATGTCATGTCACTCGTTGGACTACGATTTCAACAAATGTTTTACAAGTGAAAACAATTTACTTAGTGTGAAAATGCTCACAGGAACGTGAAAATGAACAGTCAGTGAGATAAGAACAGTTCTCTGAAAGAAATCGGATATAAAAATTAAAATTATATTTTAAAAAGATATTACATGCACTAAAATATATTTCATTATAGTATAGCGTTCGGTCATCATTATTATTGATTATATTCTGTCGAAATATACTTTCCACGAGATTTTTGACTAGAATTTTAGATAAAAAATCTTCAAATCTTTCAAATGTGCCAAGATTATTATTTTAAATAAATATCTTATTTTCTTATAGCTATACCTTCATGATTAATCAAATATTTTTTATTGGATTTGCATTTAGACATTGGAAAGGTCAATCCATCGATCAATGTTATTTTTATATTAGTGAAACTCTCGTAAAAAGTTTGATCAACAACAAATTATAATTAATAATAATAATGATTGGATATATCAAATAAATACATTTTTAGTTAATGTATATTTATAATATATAACTTTAATTCTTAATTCTTAATATACTCTTTTCTTTCAGAGAACTGTTCTTGTGTCGACACTCTTGTATCACTAACCGTAATTACTTCATTTGAAACTAATTAATTACAGAAACCTACGAAATACAGATAAATAAATCTAATTTCTAAATTTAGAAAAATAATATCAAGAGTGATTAAATTAAATATTTAATATAAAAAGTATCAAAAGTATAAAATGTTCGATATCCCGGCATAGCATCTCGCCGATAAGTAAGAATGTATGCAGCAATCGTAATTCCAATATTAAATAGATATATAAGACGATTAAGCTTTTTTCTCGTACCGCGTATCATCAAACTGCATTTAATTAGAAATCAATTTTATGCTGTTGCATGCAAATAACTCGATAAATCCGAAACATTCTCACGTTTGTGTGTATGTCGTTTAGCCAGTTCTCGGTCGTTCTTCAAGGTGATCGTCTGAAAGTTTCGTTAATATGATTATTCCGTCAAGGATAAACTCTGGAAATGAGGTACTTTGTATTCCCGTTGAGTGAATCGCGTCAATGTCGACACAAAACAAAAATATCGAACGACCCCGGTGTGATGTGACGAAAAGTGATGCTATTTGAAGAAGGAGATTCATTTGTTGTCCAATCTTTTTTAACAACCATTGTAGAAACATATTTAAAAAATAGGAAAAATATTTACATAGTGTAGAAACATATTTAAAAAATAGGAAGGCTAAAGCAATAAAGTTTTTAGATAGAGATTATATATTATTACATTCCATATAGATAATTCTATCAGTAACGTTTGCAATGTTACTGCAATATTGCTGGAACATAACAATATTCTTATAATATTGTTGGAATGATGTGTGCTGTATGAGATAATAACAAAGGAAACTTACATAGTAAAAGTAAACATAATGTAACAAAATTGATTCTTAATTAAATTTATTTAATGTTTAATATTAAAAAAACTAATTATCCAAGATTATTTTTATGTGAACTTTTCTATACATTTTGGAGAATTACGATACAGAAAAAGATTTTCAATTAAGATTAGATGTATAAAAATAGATTTGCGAGAATACTTTAATTGTTTTACGCGATAAACTGCGAACAATGTAACAAAGTCAAATGAACGCGTCTTGAGTTGGCATTATGAAGATTCGGCCTTTGAATTGTTGAAACGGTACCGTTTAATTCTATGCCGGAAATTACGATGTCAGCGGGGCATGGCTGAGGACAATTCAGGCCGAGTAAAGAGCAGAATGAAACTCACGAATCCGCATGCGGTAAAACTGCTGAAAACAACTAAATGTACCGTTCGTGGGAATGCAGTACATCTTATGCGTATTCGTTAAATTCATAATGAGCGGACACGCTACGTTGATCTGACCTAACGAAGTGAAAACCGCAAATTACAAGAAGTCATATATTTCTTATAAACAGCTTTTAAAACGTGTGTGCTAAACTAAAAGTACACCTGACACACGCATACACACGCACGCACGCACGCACGCACACAATATAAATATTTGTACAAGAAAATAGCGATGGCTCTTCTATCAAGCAATGCACTGGTTAGAAGTGCAATGATTCTTACGCGATTCAAAATCTCGAAAGCGACGATTTCTCGAAATAATTACAAGCTTTTGATCAGCGCAGAATGAACAGAGCAATTCTCATTTGATATCCGCAGTGAGCAAGTTTTGCAAACTTATGCATTTAAGATACTTATATATCATGCCAGATTCCTCTCACATGTACGTTACTAAATTTCATAAGATAAAGGAAGCCATGTATATTTACACACTGCTATAAATTATTAAATCCTACTACGCGCGAAACGGAAGCAAGATGGAGCCGCAGACAAAGACCTTACGTTATCCGCACGCGTCGCTCGACTCTGGTCTGCAGCTCGATATACATAAATGCATGAGGTATGCGCGCGTGTCGTAGACTAAGCTTCGCCATGTTACTGATTTTAATAAATCCGCTCCCACATGTCTTATTTATCTACTTTAGATTTCTACTTTCTTTACTTTCTTTTTCTTAAATTAAAGTGCTTTCCATTTGGTTGACATAAGTCTTTATCTTTGTTAATCATTGAATGCCAAGAAAGATAGAACAATGTTTATATCGATTTATGTATTACTAAGCATCTTTAGTGAAAAATGAAATCTTTTCTCTGTATTTAAGATAAATGTATCAGTTAGTGGACATGACCCAATTGACCCAATGAAATAACAAAAATTTAATATTCATTTTTTAATGATATGTCTCTAAATATTTTTTAATGATATGACTCTAAATAAATTCAATGTTTATAAAAATTTAATAGGAATTTATTTAGAATTATACACATATCATCAAAAGCTTAATATTCAAAAATTTTTGTCATTTTATTCAGTAATTGTATCATATCCACTAATTGATTTACTCAGATGTCTTTAATTTCAATAAAACGTAACCTCTCAGCATAATCTATTCTACTTTTCTATTACTTAGACCTGTTTTATTCATTCTTTCTCTATCTTAAAAAAAAAGTAAAAGATATGTGTTCTCAGAATTCAATTTGCAGCGATTAACATTTATGAGAACGGATCGTGAGTAATGCTTATTTTTCTTTTCACTTACATCATGCTACACATATTTCTGTGGGGAAGGGCATTTAATTCTTTAAACTTTTCTCCCTTCCCGTTCCAATCCATTCATTTATTATATATATATATATAGTATTCTCCTTCGGAGTTCTATACGACAAAAATTGTGTCTGACCTAAGGCTCCCCTACACGCATACTCGCCATACTTCCTACACATCGATCGCGAGGTAATCTATCCAAGTCGAAATACCGTCGACGAAATCGAGAGGAGAAGTTCTCACGTTACTCTCGTCTCTCGCGTACGCTTTTACCCGCCTCCGCATTTATGTGCGTGCGTGTGCCGTTTACGCGGCCCACGGTGCGTACACACACATGTACTCACAATGTATGTGAGTGATACACACACATACACATATGTTCTTCTCCCATCTTTTCGTATACATATATACGTATGTACGTAGATCCTTGGGATGTTCCCAAGCAGCGCGTGCTTTTTCCACGGTTGCGCAACGCGGCGCATCTCGCACGAGCTCTTCCTGAATGCATCTGACGTAACTCTTATATATCCGCGCACTCGGTGTATCGCACGTACGTAATACACTGCCGAGGAGGTTCCTCTCCAGCAGAGGATCATCCGGATAACTGTGCACGCCCCGTGGACACGATGTGGACCACTCGCTCTCTCACTCTCTTTCTTCCTTTCTTTCTCTCCCCCTTTCTTGTTCTCTCTTTCTCCTCATCGTCGGATGCTGAACTCGAAACGATTATCAGCGGCCGCGATCTCGATAACACGTCGCTCGGAGCTGACTATCGCGGAGTAATTCGGAACGCGCCGAGGTGATCCTCGGGATTCTTCCTGGATGTACGGCATTTTTGCGCGGCGCGATCTGTGTGTTTATGAATCCCCCGGAGACGCGCATTATGGTGTTCATCGTCGCTAAATGTAGTCCTTTCGCGACGGAGAAGAACAGTTACATTTTTAATATTACGGTCAAGAAGAAAATGATGACATAAAAAAGAGAGGTCTTTTTCGAGTCATAAAAGCAAATGAGAGATGCTCCAACATCAGGAGCATCTCTCATTTGCTTTTATATAGGATAATATATTTTGCGATAACATTTAATATAATATGAATACAGTTTGTCAAATAAAATAATCGAAGAAGACAATTTTAAATACAATAATTATTTTAAAAATTAGTCAAATAAAAAAAAGATTAATTCTTTGATTTAACAATATATCTGGTGAACCGAAAAAAATATTAAATTTTAATAAATATTTATTTGAATAATTTTAAATAAATATTTATCAAGTAAATATATATATATATTAAGATATAAAAATAATAATATTGTGTCGCTTTTTCTTGCCAAATTTTATAAATTTATATAATAATTATTAAAATCAATTAAAATTAAATTCTTGTTTATCTCTCCTTATCCATAAAAATTTCACTTGTTTATTTATAAGTCAAACTAGGAAGTCACCGTTACTATAATTTTTAATTAAAACAAATCGCACCGGAAGTAGCTCTACAAATCGCATACTACTAGTACCTATGACGTAATCTCGTATAAATGCTAGAATTATGTATCGCGAAAATCGAAGCATGTTCGACGTTGATTTGATATTCGTAGATTAGCGGGCCTGGTGTACACGTACACGTACATTGCTCGGAAAAAATCCATGTTCTTCTACGATTTTTTCCGCCGAGAGTGCGCGCAATAAATCGCCGGCCGCGTACCGGAACGTTAGATCTAATATTGATGATTAATCGCCGCTTGGGACCGTGGCTCTCTCGGAAGAGAATGTTCCGTTCCATCAAAATAGAGGAGCGCCTCGGCATCTAGTTAACGTTATCATCGCAATCGTAACGTTCGACATTGTACCTAACGTTGATCGTTGCGCTCCGTCGCATTTTTCTCTCCTCGGTTAGATAGGTACGAGAAGGCCAGTTGCGGATTTATCAAACATGATGTCTCTAACGCGTAGACTCTTGATAGATATAATAAAATAAATAATTTAAGAAATGATTCATTTTATATTCGTATTCTTATTTAAAAAGATGATTCAACAGCGTTAACTCATACAATATATAACTTATCACAGTAAAATAATATTTATATATAGAAACTAGAAAATAATATTTATATACAGAATAAAATAATCATAAACACGTCACAGAACTTCAGTATACAGACTGAAATAAATAAGAAAATTGACGAGAATAATATGTTTTGTATTCTGTGGCATTTTATTTATTTGCTGTGTTAAACGGCGAGTTCTAAAATAGGGATTTTATGATGTGATTGAGAAATCTGAGGAAGATACCTTGACTGGAAAGAGAGTCTATCGCAATGCATTCCGAATAATATGCCGAGCATTGTCGGATCCGCGAGATCGATCATAACGAGCGCTTCCTTATTGCGGAGGGCTGTCCGTCCGTCGACATGTAAGTCGGAGTTTGCATACCTGACCGATAGGGAAGATCGTTTCTGTCGGAAGGGCGTGGGCATACGGCGTTGCACTGTACCGCACACAGTTCGAAGATGGCCTTTCAATTTTTTTTCTCTCTTCTCCCAGACAGGAAATGAAAACACAGTTAGCCGTTGACGAGGTACTTGCGTGTGTACGCATCTAGGTGGCTGGCAATTGAATGATCATTGCAAAAATGGAGTACGGTAGATAAGTCTTTACAATAAGAAAAAAAATTGCACTTTTATTTTACATAAAAACTGTAACAATGTAAAATAAGATCTAAATATTCCTTTGTTTTCATGTAATGTAGGAACTTTTCTAGAGAAAAAGAAAATTAAATTTTTTTTAATTCTATTGTTTTATAAAAAATTTTATAAAAAATTGTCTACTAACTTTGTCTATAATGACTGAATCGATTTCGAGAAGAAATCTCGTGGCTATGTAAAATATATTTTATAGAAATTGAGAGCATTATTTGAAAAATTAAGAAATATTGTTTAATATGAAACAATAACGCATAATAAATAATTGCATAATATGAGGTAAATTAAGACTTTTATTTAAGAAAAAAATCTAAAATATTTCATCACGATAAATAGAAATGACATAAAATATCGTGGTAATTATGTAATTTGCTGATAATTTTATGCCCGCGCGTAGGAATAAAATAATTACCACATTTATAGGAAAAAAAATTGCTCAGATGATTTCTCTTTATCTTATATATATGCATTTTTAATTATATTATATCTACTGTTTTCTCTTTTCTTCTTTCTTCTCTCTCTCTCTCTCTCTCTTTCTCTCTCTCTTCCAAAGAATTATGAGATAATAAAGTGAATCTCTTTCACATGCATCTCGCTTTTACTTTTTCCTAGCAAGATTCAATTTCTCAGCTACGTCAGGCTTTTCGCTTTTCGCGATCCGTTAGCGATGTAATGAGAATGAGCGAGTCTATATTTACGGAACATCCTGTGCGCGCGTTGCTGTCCGATACCTGCCCACGAGTACCGAGAGTTACGTAATCTATCATACGTGGTGCGTTATGCAACTACGCTAGATCAGAGCGCATGTATCTGGAATGTGCACGATGAAAATACAATGCCCATTAATCGCCAGGATCTTGATATCAGGATCAAGGACCGTGATGTGATCGTTTGATCCATGAACTTAAATCTAGAAATTCTGGATTATTTAGATCCATGCGCTTATATACGATATGTAATAACGTGCATTGCTTATATTATATGGGACTACTATTCCAACATATATCATTGAGAAATGCCTTTCTTTACTAAGTTCTATTTTATCAAAATAGGAAATATTTGTGATTTGAGACAAGAGAATAAGCCTGTTCTTTTTACCTGAACTTCTTGCATTCATCTTTTCTCTTTTTCTCTTCAACCTGAAGAGAAAAGAAAGAAAGATGAATCGTGCAAAACTTTAGCTGAAAAAAACAGATTTAACCTATTTTGAAAAATATGAACAAAAATTTGAAATATGAATAATCTATAAATAAACGAGGTTGGATAAAACATTTTTGAAAATATAAATTTGAGCAACTTAAAATACTTAGTTTAATAAATTAAAAGCATTCCTGGCAATAATTCTAATGATGAATACCATCAATATTTCATCATCTACATATCTATTCAAATCATTTGTAAAAAGTTACATGACGTGTAAATTCCTGAACCTGTAAGTTCTCACCAACTCTCTCAGCAGATAAATTTCGCAAGAAACCTCACCGGCAAAGTTATATCGCTAACGAATCACAGGATTCGTAGAAGTCGGGAGAAGGCCTCGCCTGATCAAGAGAACGACGGCGGATGCTGACTCGTCGCGACTAGAGATCCGGAAAGCCGGACAAATTACATTTAATGTCTACATGGTTTCTAGCAGAAGAAAGAAAAAGAAAAAGAAAAAGAGACTTCCGTCAAGTTCTTGACGTCGCCAAAATTACAATCACGCACATCTATTGATAATATTCCTAAGCGAAATAAAAAAGTCCCACCAGAGTCGAAGTGGATATACAATTATGTCATCAACTTGCGTGTCATTGTAATTGAAATCTTCTTCAAAAAAAGGATACAAATATAATTGAAAATTTTTCTTAATGAATAATAAACGTCAGAAAAGTTTTTACCTATAAATTATATTATCTAGATATCACATTTTCTCATTTGTTCCTATTGTCATCATCATTGCTAATTTAAATGCAAAAAACTGATGTTATCTTTAAAGTTATTTTTCAGCATTGTTTTGTTACTATTATATAGTTATAATCAAATTGATAAAACCATTTGTATCAATGGTGCATTTAATTTGTAGATTAATCTTAGCCTTTGTTAAAAATTCAAAGAAATAATTCCATCAGATAAGAATACAAGAGTATAGTTTAGATTTAATTATCTAATTAATTTTAATCTCCTAGTTTTATGATATAATAAACAATAAATAATAAAATGCCGATTAGATAATGCGATATTTGCATTATTGTACGTACGTGTTTGAGTCACAAGTTGCGCTCGATGTATGTAGGTATTCGCTAGGAAAACATACATCAGTATTCACCGCGTTCAGCTGACGTTCGTGCCTGACATTATCACGCGATGATCATCTCGAGCAGATGATTCGAAATCACAAGAACGCATTGATATCTGTGTCTCCTTTTAATCGTGAGTCATCCTTATTTCAGAATTCAAGCGATTAAATTATAATCAACGAGAATAAGACCGGTTTATGACAGTTATGATCGATGAAATAATTGATTTAAAAATCAATTGAATTAGTAATTTTTAATATAAATTTAATATATTGTAAATTAAATTTAATATAAATTTAATATAAATGTAAATTTTTTTATTTGTACAAAATATAAATTAAAGTCGCAAAATGTAAACGTTCGTTGATATTATAAATTACTCAAAATAATTTTTTCAATTCGTTCTTGAAACCTTTTTATTGGGTTGTCCGGAAAGATTTAAATTTAATAAATGTATACTAAAATTTAAATCTTCTGCGTTTCAATTTTTCTTCAAAATCGGCACGAATTTTTCGGACAACCCAATAATATATTATAATCATAGTTTTTCTCTCATTATTTTTATTACATATTACATATAAGACAATTACTTTGTATAATATTAATACAATAAGATATATTTATAAGAAAGTTCTCAAAATAATAAAATTCCGAGAATTATCGTGATTTTGTAAAACGTGAATTAGTCAGTCGAGTTATCAGATCACTTGTATTCTATTTCAAAGTGAAACCAATTTTATTAGTTTTATTCTTCGCGTGTTGTCGCCGGCGGAAAAGGGCGAGTGGAGAAGAATGAGAGAGAGAGAGAGAGAGAGAGAGAGAGAGAGAGAGAGACCGGTTTAGGAAAAGTCCTTTCATTGACGAAGTGCTCATAAATATGTCGAAGCACCAAGCCCGATGGTAGCCAACGTGTCTATACCGTGCAATAACCGCTGTAAGTCGCAAGTATGTAGTCGACGGCGACGACGACGGCGACGAGGAATGGTGGCAGTACGCGTGCTGCTGCGCGAGCTACACGATGCAGGCTACCAAACCGGAAATGCATCGTTGAGGGATACTGTACGAGTGGCCAGAGGCCATACCACACACTGCACACGACATCAAGCGCCTTAAGGCGTATTTGCACGGTTCGCTCTTGATGGGATAACAAATTCGTTTTTACACACGACTGAGCATGGGACAACAAGAATAATAACAAAAATAATTCTTCGCGTCTCGTCATATTTCATAAATGATAATTTTTGGAAACGACATTTACACGTTTTACACATTATTCCGGAACGGATAAAGTTATTCTGGATGATCGTAAAAAATCAAGCGTATATATTTGCCTTTTGACGTAAGTTGTTATGATCATATCACACTTGAACGTTTTGTATGCAGATGCTGTTTGCACATATCAATCTTTGCTCTTGCGTTTCATGAATGATTCATTGAGTGTTATTTTCAAAACTGAATCATGTAAATTGTTTCTCTCTTTCTCTTTCGTTTTCACATTTTAATACTGGCGAGTTGATACAATCACGTCACAGCTTAATAAAGTTGAAAATGTGTCTATTTCTTCATTCTTTTGAAAAGTTTCAGAGCAAAGTGTACCAAGTGTCCACAATCTTTTAAGATCCATTTTAAATATTAGCTGTGACTATTGGATCAACTTGATGGTGCCAAGCTGTTTATAAAGAATAATTTATGCTTTATTTATTTTCAGAAATTATCCCTGATGAATCATTCGAAACAAACGAAAGAATAGATAAATATAAGATATGTATAAGAAATAGAATGTATTCAGTCAAAAAATAATTCCACATATTTTTATTCCGATCATAATCAACTAAATGATCAAAATTAATGATAAGCAAAAATATATTTATTAATAATTATCCTAGATAAATTTATTTGTAGAAGAAAAATACAAGATAAATATTAAAAAAGTAAAAGTTTTACTTTAACTCTCACTTTTATTTTATTTATTTAAGTGATTATATTTGTCAAAAATTGTATGTTCGATTTGCGTTACTTTCACTTAGAATGATTCATTCAGAATGATCGCCAAAAACGAACCGTGGAAATTTGCCTTTGTTACACGATCGCGGCATAACTCGCAGTCGACGAAGTCGTTGGTCGCGAGAACTTTATGATATACTCGCGTTTAATGTACACACGATGTACATCGCACCCACGTGCCACAGGATACGAGAACTCACTTCATTACGTAGCGGTGTGCGAACTACCGCCTATCCACCGACCGACTACACGAAGCATGGTATTTCGCGGGAAAGTCGACGCAGGATAATTGGTCATTCGCTGGATGACAAGAGTAATGAAGTCTCTCTTCGTCATATCTCCGACGTTTAGATCTAACCAAGCAATTTGCGCTCGGTCTACATTCTGACCGTCGACTATCATGACGGGGTCAGATCCAAGACCGACGCGGATAGTTGAGTCACTGCCGCCCAACCCACAATTTGCAATATTTCATTTAAACGAGGAAAATGTGGGTTTGGCAGGTATAATCGTGTCCGGGTATAATGATATCGCTCTCGGCCAATATTAGAAATCGTAGGTTGAGCCGTTTGATCAATAAGGCTATACCACATCAATGCTCAATTTATTTCAGAAGGAACCAAAAATCAGAATCGTCTTTCTAATGTCTTCATATAATTTTATATATGTTATTTTCTCTCTTCCGTTGTACACAGACTCAGAAACACATATAGAACCAATAACTCAAATAAACTTGATGTTGTTAATTAAATCATTCAAATGAAATATTTTAATTTCTTTTCTAAAGCGCTAATGAAATTTTAAATACTATATTTTTTCTACACTTTATCTATATTTAGAGTTAAAAGAAATTTTTAAATAATTAGTGATTAAAATAAATAACACAAATCTGTATATTTTAACCTTTCTTCAGCTTGGAAATGAAGAGTAATTTCTTATAGTCGCGGACGACCGTCACCAGCTGGCCGCCACTTGCCAGTTTCTCTCCTCCACTTTCATATGACGTAGCATGTCGTAAGTGTCTGTGAAATGACATCCCTACTGTGACAGTTGTTAAAATATAAAATTTGTAGTTATTGTTTCTCGACTACTGTCTATCACTTATATACATGTACACTCCCACGCATCATGCCAATTTCTACGCCGTCAAATCGCACAGAACAACCCCTGTTCCCTTCAAGGCGATAGATCAGTCAGCAGTATGGGATCTTTTGCGTAGCACGCGAACTACCTGAGGCCAAGTGAGCGCTTAACCTGCGGGAGATCGAAGGGATCTTAAAGAGCGATAGATTATTGCCGCAAGCATCGCTTCTACCTCAAACACATCCACTTCTCAAAAATCTCACGGTTTCATAAACCTCCAAGAGAAATAAATTAAAACTTTTGATCATCACCACGGATTGACATCGTTAGAAGCGAGAAAATACACAGTGATAATTTTTGCAAAATATATTAATATAAACACTTTTTAATCCATGATTTTTCACTTCTATAGATCATTATACTGTCTTTATTTAAGAATTACAATGATGAAGAAATATTCTGTTTCTATTTTCTCTGAACTACATATCGCAAAATAAAATGAGCATTCGCATGTTAATTTTATTAATAATTCCGTCAGAGAGGCTCCTCGGAAAATAGTCTCCATTTCCATCCGAATACATTGTCAATACAATAACATCTTCTCGGAGGAGATTTTATATGAATGGCGCTCGGCTCGATACTTAAATTACGTTGCGGAATCGATTAGCTGCCACGTAGACCGCGTGCACGATGGAAGTTGTGGAATTCCATAGGGGAGCTGGTCGGTACACAATCATTCGGTCGCGATTACAACGAGTTTATTGCGAGCGGATGCCGATTATTTACAACACGCCGCGCGCGCTCGCGTGTAGGAAGTTACACGGATACAAGTCCCGCGAGGGATCGGGCTCCATGCTTTCGATCATCGACATCGTGCCGGTATGAGCGATCGAAGCTAGAGACGGGGTACGACGTAGTAGAGCGGACCCTGTGGCCGGGAGTCCGCTCCGCTCGTTCTTACGGGGGATAACTGGGTAAGGGCACGATATCATTAAATAAATGACTTTCTCATTTTTGTCATTAACGCTAATCGATTTTGCCCACGGAGACGGAATTGAAAGTAATCGACAGGGTTATACTTAGTAACGAGTCTTAGGGGTTTATATGCGACGTACACGATCGCTAATAAAGTTATTTGCTTTTTCCATCGCCGTACTTATCGACATCGAGCTCGAATAATAGAACTCCATCAAACTTAATTCTATTGAGGCTATTAAAATTGTCTCAAAAAAGTGTTTTCACTATCTATTCCTAGGCTCGAATATGTGGCCAATTTATTCGATCAAAATTATTAATGTTTGCTTTTTAAGATTAAAATTTTTACAATTAAATTTCAGATTGCACAAATAATATGTTATTCTTCTCGTGCAACATTATTAGAAAATTTTTAATTTTTATAAAGTGGCTTTTTATTAAAGTATAAGCTTTATAAAAATATATATATAAGAAGCAATAACAATATAATATTATTAAATTCCTTAAGCCGATAAGGGGGAAAGGACAAAAAGTGCAAGAGAGAGAACCGTTTGTGGCGCAAATAACGAAATATGATAGTCGCGCGGAGAATAAATCTCTTGCTATATCATAAGAAAGCGCAAGAAATCGCATTCGTGGAGGGTCGGAAAGTGTGACGAATGGCAGCGAGAGTAAAAAGCCAGCAGCAGAAAGAGAGGATGGGAACACGAACCTGGCAATCAAGCGATGCTCCACAATTATTGTTGTTTTCGCCATTAGAGAAGATCGGCATAACATGCGCGCCTAGTTCTGTAAATTGTACGAGACGTTGGAAGCGCCAAGAATAAGCCTTACCAACCAGCTACAATCCGTAGTTACACTGGCTAATTATGTTAACGAGAATCGTTATCACGCGTTATCGCGTGAGTCTAATTCATTACCGGCACGAAAGCTTAACAATACAGCACGACAAAAAGAGAGCTCACACATACACACATATACACTTTTGTAATTTTATTAGAATTTAATGAAGTTATTTCTTTTTGTGTTGTAATTTTTAATAGAATTTCAAATTTCTTAGATAACATTAAATTTAAAAGTATTCTCGCTTCTCATCAAATTTATTTCAATTAAATAAATTAAAAATTTTTTGACGTGTTGAAAATCATAAAATTATCAGTTTATTATTTCTTAAATAAAATTTAAGTTGATAAAAAAATTAATTAAAGTAAAGTATTAAGTAAAGTATTAAGTAAAAGTTTTATTAAATATTTAATGAAAGAGAAAAAGTGAAAAAAATTACTTAAGCTAAGTTTTTGAACTTTTAATTGAATTTTAAGGACGAAAAAATTAATTCAAAATTGAATATATTTATACAAAGTTTTTTTAAATAAAAAATTCTTGAGTCAAAAACTGAATCTTTTTATAATTTTATATGTATGAATAGATCGTTTTATTATTACTTCAATAATAGATAATACTATCCGTTTATGAAATATATGTATAAATATATACCATATATAATAAATGTATAATTGACAATATACTACGCAAACAAAATGTCATCTTGCGTTAATGCGCATTAATTGCGATGACAAATGAGCATTGACGTTGCCGACCGATGTTGAGCTGATGCACTTCCTGCAACAGGAAGTGCATCGGACAAGAATCATGGTGGCATTGCACCTCGACGCAACAACACCAACAACATAAACCAACGGGAGCGCCTCTTTGTATCGCTTTCTTCGTTTCTCAAACATTTCAAATTGACCGTATATTATAATGCTAGCATCCGACTCCGACATTCGATGCAGACGCGACGTTGTCTTCCGTCGAACTTGACGAACCTGGCGCCCGTGTTTGCTTCTTGCGAGACTGATGGCATAAATTCGTGCAGTATTTCGGGGCCAATGGCGTAATAATGCTTATTTCTATAAATCAATTTTAATCTCGATTTAATTCATTTTTTATTCTCTTTTAATTCTACGAATTACAAAAAGATAAAGAGTAAATTAAACCAAGATAAAATTAATCTACATTGATAGAAATAAGACATCCACATAGAAAACTTGATTAAAACACAATAGATGTACGCATGGAAACACAATTTTTCCTTCTTTCCTAATAAACAACATGCATTAGAAAAAGAATGACAATTATGATAAATATATATAATGATATAATTTTATTAGATTTAGCAAATTCCATTCTTTTCTTTCTTCGTCCCATTAATTTTGATATTAAATAATCACACACATCTTTTTAATTTCAAACAAGGGATAAAATTCAAATTTATTGATAAAAGAAGCCATCCATAATTGTTCCTATTAAATCAATGAACGTTAAATGCACTTCAAGATGGACATATTTCCTTCTAAATTTTCTCGTCTCCTCTTGTTACGCCTCTGCTCTGTCCGGTCGGCGTATCCGGAACAGGTATCACGAGCTGGAAACCCGGCACGTCGTAAAGCGCGTACGAGGTGCAGACTGTTGACTGGTACGACAGAAACCCCGTCTAAGGATCATTTTGTAAAAGCCAATAACTCATCGCGGTGAAAGCACCGTGTAAATTCTGCGGTCGCGCCTGCGATCGTTTTCGTGGGACTTTATTCTCGTCACGTGGAGCGGAGTATTGGGCGATAAGCACGTCCAGGATCGTTAACGTTGAGACGGATTCGCGGAAAAGGGAATATTCGCGACGATCTGACGAGTTGTCACAGCTTTACGCGATATAAACCTTTTTTTATTCTCTCTTTGTAAGTTTTCGCTGTATCTTTGCCTTATTCAATATCTCGCAAGAAGCGTGGGTGTAAAATAAAATAATGGAGATTTTGGGAGACTCTTAATTTAAACGTTAATACTCTAAAGAGAATATATCTTATAAATAAATTTAATGATATAATAAAAACAATTATGATTCATTTTATACATTTTATTCTTTTTGATTTTCTCTCGATAAATAATTATATTGTAATAGAGAAGTGTGCAGTGGATCAAATTTGAATTTTTTAAGTCTGCTTTTTTATTATATCTTGGTTTTTCAAATAAAGTGATGAGTTGTTTTAACCTTAGTAGGAAACTATACAATTTTATCAAAAAAATGTTCGAAATAAAAGTGATATGATATAGAGAGACATACAATGGTGACCTTAATTTGATCTTAAGATTTAAAGTCATATGAAGGTTAACAATTGCTAAAATATTTACCTGTGTTAATAATGGAATTATGTGGTGTATCTATTTCGATTATCTATCTATATCTCTCTCTGTTGATTGAAGTATACAAAAGGAACAGTCTTCAAAGAGCGAATGGCTATTGACTATGCTTCATGGACATCTTGTAACCCCGGTGGAGGATAAGGAGTTGTACGTAAGCGCACAGCAAGTAGGACCTTGGTCCAACTGGCCTTGGTCCAACCTGACCTCGCGAGAGAGCGATCAGTGGCCAACCTTACAGTTCGTACATACGTTCGATGGTCCCCCTTGATGACCGTTGAACAGATAACATCATCGCACACCGACGAACAACAGGTCGTTGACCGTGTGCCTTCTTCCCCGTTTCTCGATTCGCGCCACTCATATAAACGCGGCCTGGTATTTAACGCGCACGAGGCGTAATAATCGCGACTTCAGCAAATAGAATCACTCTCAGCTCTCTAAAGATAAAGGTAAAGATTATCAACGAGGGATCCTATTCAACGGCACGGCGCGCATTAAAAGCCGCGAGCAGACTGCCAAAAGTTCTGCCTTTTAAAATGTCCTGTACGCTAATATCATCATACTTTTTAACTATATATAAGTGCACGAAATACGAGTTAGGCATTCTATTGAGGCCAACTATAAAAATTGACTATTTATATAAAAAAAAGGGAATTGAAAATAAATAAGATAATAATAAGTTGAGTTTATATATCATCGGAATATATACGTAAAATTTGAAATAAGAGTAATTAATTTTATATATTTTAAAATCGCATATTTATAGAACATCTAAAAATCTCTTAATTTTGTACTTATAATAATACACAAAATTTATTACGAGTGGTTTTATTAAAAATACAGATGATTTTATTTGGTTTCATTTTTTAGTTTCTTCCGCTAAAATCAAGCGAAATTTTTTCGCGTTGATCAAAAACAGCTGCGATGCTTTTGTGGATATTCGATAATGCTCGCGCATCACTCGCATGGTTCATCAAGTGTCGAACGAGACGATAATGGGCTCCGAAGGAGAAATATGGGTTCGAGGAAGTGTTCGATAATGGATTCAGTCCGTGGATCGATCGGCCCATTGACTGCGGCTCATTTCTACGGACAGTCATTACAGAAATATTATGTGTCAATAATACTTTACTGTGGCATTTCGCGGTTGTAACGGACTTTGAAGAATAGATTGACGTACCATTGTGTATGGTCGGCAATCATTTTCGGAGGCATTGGAAATTTCACGCTCATATAATTCCGTTCCAACGGCTATTTCAGGATGTACAATAATTTAATTTAACACGCAGACAATGTTTGATTGAATTCCAATGCGGTGTTCATGATTTCTCTTAATTGCGGACAAAATAACATATTTAAAAGTTTGTTCTAATGATGTTTTAATATACTATATATTAGGTGTAGTAAAAAGAAATCTATTATTTTTCCATTCAATTTCAGACAAAAATAATGGATTTCTTTTTACTACACCTAATATAAATAGTTTTAGTATATATAGATTATAAAAGTTTTTAAAGTTTATTTTTATTATCGTTCATCAGTCCTTAAAATGTTGAATAGTTTAATTTCTGTGCAAATAAGTAACATATGTATTATAATGTTACAAAAGGTTTAATAAAAAACTAACAATTACGTTTTCATGATTATCTTTGATATCTGATTATTTACTTCTCAATAAAATATATTCAACCAGATTTATCTAGTATTTTATGTAAGAATCTTTTGTTAAACGACACGCGAAACATTGTTGTATTTAAATTACTTAAAATTGCACCTTGTTAAGGCTATATTAGTGTAGAAAAGAAAGGAGAAGAAACAATGCAAGGAAGAGAAAGAGATGAGGACAAAGCGCGTTATGCGAAACTATAATATTCTAATTAATGGCTGTATGTAAATAGTGTTACAAGACGGTGCTCGTTATCTGAAACACATATTATCCTCCATGCCTTAGGGATGTGTGCGTACATTCAGTACATATACACGCGTTCCTCGACTCACTTCCTGCAGTATTAATTGTGGCACAAGCTTTGAGACCACCGTGGCTATGTGAGCGTTGACTTCGTACAAAAAAGTTTCAATGACAATTTTATTTCATGATAAATTGCTCGTGTTTTTCAATGTATAAATTTTCGAAATATTTATATATGTAAATTTAATTTAATTTAATTTATTTAATCAAAATAATTTATGTGTCATAAAATATATTATATTGTGTATATATATAATTAAATGAATAATTTTATACGATATTTAACATAATATAAAAAATAAGTTTTCTTATTAGATAACATTATAACATATTAATTTTGATGGTAGATATAGCTGAACAAATGACTTTTTATCAAATAATAAAAACTCATAAAAAATTAATTTTATTTGAAATCTCAAAGATAATTATTGAATAATAAACTTCGAATCGCCATAACGAGTTTAAATGCTACCAAACTGTAAAACACTAAATTAATCACACTAAAAAAAAATGTATGACTGTAAAAAAAACGAGAGAATTAATACATAAAAAATAAAAGAAAATGCGATTTTATGAATAGCGGTTTTGAAAATCATGATGTATTATATCAAACTTCATTACAAGGTTCATACCTGTCATTAAATATTGACTATAAAATTTTAAGTGTCATTCAATTTGACGGAAGTTATGTTCAGAAAACTTAAAGGTAATACTTTTTTATTTAAAGGTATATACTTTTGGCCGGTACTGTACATACATATATAAAATTTCAACGCATCACTTTACGCTTCAAATTACCGTTTGTTGAAAGATGAATTGTCCTCGGATATAATAGCTAGATTCAATAAGTCTACAAAGCGTGATGAAAAGCGATCACAACATGACGTCCCTGTCAACGATCATTTGTTCTGTCGCGAACTTATCTAAGACCAGAACCTTTACGAACGTGTGTTTCTTGACGCAATGTACTTGTCATTTCCATATTCATATCTGCAAACGGCGGCAAACATAAATTAATATACGTACCAAGTACATAATGCGGCCCACGCATTTCACAAGTTCGTGCAACGATGCACTGACAAGGACTCAACATCTTCGATTCGAAATCAAAGAATATTTTTAATAATTGATTTCGCCTTTTCGCATGCTACAAAAATTTATTTTAAACGTATACCGGATACAAAGATTAAAATCATTAAAAAAATTATTATAAATTGATCTTATTAAAATTAGCATTTACAAACTATTATTATATAATTAAAATTTAATTGTTAATTCTAGTTGAGATATTGTGTTTTACAAAAAATCATATTGCTTTTTTAACAAATATTAGCTTTATAAATATTTGTATTTCAGAAATATTTATATATTTTAACATCTTTTCGTTTGAATCACGTTCTCTAATAATAAATAATAATTTAAAAATAAAATTAAAAAATTAGAAATGCATTACTAATTAAGAAGTAATTTTTTGGGGAATTCTGAGCACCTCATCTATTAACGTGAGTGTCTTTAAACCATTTATCTTAAAGGTTAACCGAGCTTTCCTTTATCCTAATCAAATTCTTAATATGAGAAAATGTTTCCGATTTCTAATTTAATTACTAATTCTTAATGGCATCTGGAGTAAATTACGTAAAATGGAATCCTAATGATTATATATTTGCGATAAGCGATTGGCGCAAGGTGGTTAAAGTGCAAGCAGAGCGCACGACTGTGTGTTGGACTGCCACGATCGCGAAGACGGTCTCATCGATCTCTTTAATGTGCCGCTGGCTGTAAGTTCGCGTGGAGGAGAAAGCTGAGCCCTCGTGGACGCTCCGGCGTCTTCGGATTCTATGCTCCACGAAGAATTATGTAATCTGTCTTGTTCCTAAACAGACAGACTAAAATTCTTATATATCCCATCCTCCGTTTAACATTCGCAAGATGATAACGCGTATTCGCATAAATTAATTTAGGCTATCGAATGTTGTCGTCTGTCGCGGAAATATCTCGCAAGCATTCCAAATAAAGGAAAATTATAAGGCAATATTTCATGAAATGATCGTGAGAAAAGAAAGTAACTCCTGATCTATAAGCCGATGTTCATACAATCAAAAAGTACTCTGAGAGATTAAATGAAAAATCGATCATAAATCGTCTCCAGCTTGATTGATAATTTGAACGTTATATAATTTGAAGATGAGTATTAAAAGGTTAAAATAATTTAACCGGTTTTATATATGTAAAACGCTTTCTTAACGTTACGATCTTTGCGTAATTATAACCCGTTGCAAATTGCTGCTAAAGGATTTGCTTTTCCGTTATGTGATAATTAATATTAAAAAAGAAGATAGCCTATGAATATTCTCGATTTTGCAAATTGATAAGATTTAATGCCAATCCAGTGACAGGTTGTTACGTTATTGCCACGAAATATCACCGGTTTCTTTTGCATCATTAGTCTAACCGATTGTATAACATTTCTTCGGCACTGGTCGAAACTCCTTTCCAATTTAAATTGCCTGTACGTTATAAATTCAACCGTGAAATCATGCACCCGACGATTACATCGGAGTCTTTTGATTATTTAACCATAATCCTGTTTCGAAAATTACAACTGTCGAAACAGGAAAACTCGTAACTTTCTCGAAATGCCGGTTCTCTCTTTCAAACGACTCAAATAAAATTATTTGTAGATGCACGCGTTAATTTGTGTATTAATCTAATAATTAATGAACTAATTGGTATTAATTAAGTATTAAATAAAAGAATCTATACATAAGTAACAAACATTTTATTTCTCTAAAGATGTCTAGTTAAATCTTATTCATATATATTACAGAATGCTTTAATAAGTATTATTAAAATTCAATGTGCCACTTACGAAAGCTACATTTCTTGCAATCTATTATAATTTATGAGAGTATTGATTATTATGATATTTCCGCGACATCGAAGAATTACAAAAGTTTATGCATTTTTCCTGCTTATATTGTATATATTATTAACTCTTTCGCCATATTCGTTATGCTATGTTGACACGTATAATGATGGAGATTAACGAGCATGTTGAACTCGTTGCAGGACGTCTAAGTACAGTCGAGTCATTTATGAAATATTGACAGTGGCATATCGGAGAAATATGATTGGTCTTCCGTACAAAATGACGAAGACGCGAAATTTTCTAGATCATGATTTTCTCTCATTGACGTGCAGTAATTACCATGTAACGAATGATTAATTTCTTTCAGGATTTTTAAAAGCATATATGAAAGAATATTATGAACAGATTGTTATGTCGCTCGCTGTGCGTTAGTCTCAATAATTTCTGATATTTTTCATATCAACTATTAAAAATTTAAAGTTCTAGATTCTTTCGGGCGTCTTAATAATTTATTGCTTGGTATTAATTATCTCGTAGTGTGTGTAAAACAAAAGTACGGAGTGTTACTTAAACATTTGTTATTCGCGTGAGATGATAAGTCTCATGAGATTTATTTTCGCAAGCAGAATCAAATGAGACTTTTAATTGTGAAACAATTTGCACTAACAATAAATATAATACTGTATGTATATTCATAAATAGCATTTATACATTTATCGAATCATTGTTTATTGTCATGTTTGTGTACAATCCGACTTTTCGAGTCTCGATTAGATGTGCAAAAAGTATAGGATATTCCTGGCGGGAGCATAAAGTCGAGCGACGATTCTCCTAGACGACCATGGCGAACGCCAGTAGTTCCGGCGAACCGGTCAGTAATTAACTTCACTCTTAACTTTCCTGACCTTCTTCCACCGCACCGGTGTGAGACTGCCACCGCCCAGCTTGGCTTTATCGAGGTCTGACTTCCTTTCCCCGTTCTCAGGATCGCTCGGGTCCTGGCAGGTATATTTGCCGCATCGCGTCCTCGTACCGCATTCCAGAGCCCCGCGTTGCATCGCACGAGTGCGTCGGCCCCGCGTGCTCTCCTGAGCGTGCGCATGCACACGCATAGAAAGGATTTCTTCCGGGACCGCGGCCCCGGAAATCGAAGGGATCGCGCTCGCACGGGGCGTGGCTATTAATTCCATCGAATCCCGGTATATAAATAAGGTTAAAGCGCGTACCATGCTTAGCACGAGGAGCGCGTTTAACTCGCTCGATTCTGCTTAGCGCGTCGTCGCGCTAAAAGCGTATTCACACGACTTTGTTCGAGAAATGATGAAGTGTTAATGATGAAACGACGAGTAAGTTATACATCTGCAAATAAATAACACTGGATAAATTATGTAACGTGTTTTTCACGTTTAATCGCGTCATCATTTTATGAATTTGTAAATATTATTATTATCGGGTCTTACGTCGGAACTTCTTTAAGAAGACATAAATGTCCATAGAAAATCACATTGCATATTATTTAATTTTATAATAAGTTAATCTTAATGATATACATCTACACGTGTTTTATCTGTGTTTTATAGATATTGCAATAGAATAGGTTTATCCATTTCAGTTACATAAACCAAAAAGAAGAAGAAATATTGTAATAATTCTTGAAAAAAATTAAAGTTAAGTTAGGGAACTTGTAAAATTATTCAATATGTGTTATCTCATAGATTTTTAAAAACTCAGACAGAAAGCTGACGTTATTTATCGTTATTTAATGTCAAAAAGACATTTAAGACGTCATTTTAATGTTAAAATGATAACAAATAACATTAGTTTGCTATCTGGGAAGTTTTCATATATTATTTTAATTAATACAACAAAAACATTTTTAATGGTGTTCCTAATTATAAGCAATTTATTCTCCACATTATTCATTCTTTTAAATACAAGCAATTCATTGTGGACGATTATTAAAAACAAGTATAAATTCGCCTTAAAACTCGTGGACATATCTTTCTGGTATTTCAGATATCCCATCGCTGTTATTAATTACGTCACGTGAATACGAGCGACTTTGCGCTGGAAATTGGAGCCGCTATTGTAATCCACCGCGGGGATTCTTGCACTATGAATTGCCCGCGATGTTAGGAGAAGGCATGGTTCTGAAGAAGGTCGTGGTAAGCGTCATTTGAATTATGAAATTAATGTGATCGCGCGGCAAACATAGTCTTCGTGTCGCGTAATCGCGCATTAAATTGTATGCCGTGTTCATGGCACCGACAGAATTTCTTGCACAATGCTACATGTGTCATAATTATTTTTAAAAGCTACTAAAATATTTTTATTACGTTTCTATTATTCTGGCAGTCTATTTGAGAAATATAAAGTCAGAGTTTTATCTTATTTATAGTTTAAATAAATTCACTAATTATTTACTTTCTTTTTTTATAATTAATATTTGTGCTAAAAGTAATAATTGCGAACATAAATTTTAATTTATAATAAGTATTATAAATAAATTAATTTCCCATTACATTATTAAATATAAAAATTATTATCATTCATTGTCATATTCTATATTAATATAATTTATGAAGAAAGGATACACAGGATTCGTGTGAAAAATCAAAGTCAAAAAAATCGTACCAACAACGTTTGTACGAAACGTGCGTTGATCGTGAGGTGGAGCTTAGCAATTAAGTAAATGCGCCAGGGGACGGCACTTAATTAATTAGGCGCCTCGGTCAATTAACCGAGAAGCGTTTAGTTGGACTGGTACTTCGCCGCAGGAGCGACATTCCGGAGTACACGCAAACATCATACGAGACAAATGAGAGACGCAAAATCTTCCGCGTAATCATTTCCACACAATGACGATGCAGATATCTCTTCTTCTCTCGAGATAATAAACAAGATTAAATATTGAAAATAGCTGAAAATAAAATTATTTCTATATTTGTGTGTTTAATTTTTTTCAGATAGTATAATAATAAATAGAAGTAAATAAATAATTGTCCAATTTATTATTTCAATTTGCAAAATTCAAGAAAATTGTGATTTATTTGTAATTGAGCAACATGTAATTTACCACATGTAGCTATTAACAAGTAAGAATTTAAATCTATAACGGTTGAAACTGAATCTTTAATGCTTGAATAATTCAATAATTTAATGATTTTTACTTGTTTTGTATTCACATTCATGCGGTCTTAATAAATTTATTATTCTACACTAAAACATGAAAACATTTAAATAACGTTATTGTGCATTATGCACAACGCGTTTTACGAAATATTACAATAATAATTCTTTATTGAAAGAAGTTAAACCTGTTATTTATAAGGGATGAAACCGCACGTGGAATACGTGAGCACGTCGAAGGTGCATCTTCGGCGCGCGTGCCCGAGAGGGAGAGAAACGCGGCTAAACTTTCACCCTGCCGGGTTCGCGTGGTAGTCGTGTCTCCACGGCGTGTACACCACAATAGTTAACCTTATGACTTCGCGCACCAAGAGGTCTCTTCCCCCTTTCTCTTTATACGGGAGGGGACTCCTCTCCTCGACGTTGTCTGCATGCGCACGTATGAGGCTGATGGGCCCGCGGCGAGACACGCGCGCATCAACCTATCAATCATACAGCGATATTCACCTCTGTGACGGGCAACCTGGAAGTGGGCGTATAGTACGACGTCATCGCCACCTTTGACCTTCGACACGCGTCCGCGACTGCTGCCGTTCCTGCCGGGAATCGAGAACGATCATTTCCGCTGTGCAATTTGCGATCAATCTCTCCAGCTTCGACCTTAATCTCTGATGAATTTTCATTTTTATAATCTGTAAGGATGATAATACATATGCGATTTTCGATAAAAAACTTGAAAAAAGATTTTAATAAATCATTTAAAATTTAGCGAAATGCAGAATACTGAAAATAATTTTATTGGATTATTAAAATAATTATATGGGATGCTCAAACTGATTGCTAATATAAAAATTTTTTTAAAGCGTTGTTCATATTGAGTTATAATTTCCTATATAATTATTTTAAAATTAATTCTATCTTATCACACAACACAAAGACGGAACTGATCGATTGGTAAGGATTGGGAATTCTGGTTTGCCATGTCACGGAGTTCACGGATGCAAGAAACGAGTCGTCTCGTCCTCGAGACGAACCTAGAAATGGATATGCTTTGTAATGACCACGGTGACCTTTAACCTTCTAGTATCGACAGCGCTGCTGTTTCTATGTCTTTGCGCGCACGAGGAAGCAGCGAATGGCTCACTTTTCGTCGAGAAGAGAAACGACCCTCGACCTTACACTGCGCGAGATAACTCGCGAACGAGATTGCTGTGCCGACACGTTCCACTTCCTCGATCTTTCCTCATCCTCGCTAACCTTCGACGATGATCTTCGCGATATCATAAACTTAGTCTTCCATTTTCGCTTCTCGGCGATTACTAAACGCGACGACAATTATTTTTAAGATTTTTTATTACAATTAATTTTGTGTGTTGAGTTCAATAACTTTAAAATATAATGAAATATGCTGAATTTGATATGAAAAAAATCATGTAAAAATTGACCTCATTTCTTATTTAAATATCTAGATTAATTATGAATTTAACATATTAATCACGAATAGAAAATCATGTTTTATTAATGTATTCAAATTATTTCATTAAGAAATCTCATTTGAGATAATGTAGTATAAAAACGTGAACGTTCTTTTATCAGCTTGTTATAAAAAATATATAATGTATGTAGAATTATTGTCGCAGCAGGATCACCGCATAAACTGTGTTTAAAAAAAGATATTTTATATACATGCGAAATAACCTTGAGCCCCGATGCTTGTCGAAATAATTGCCAATTTCAAAGAAACCAACATCATGTTAATGACGTTGATCATTTCAAACAGAAGCAAAACCATACAGCCTTCGATCTTTTTGCCATGAAATAATTTGCACAAGATTGATTTTTTCCCTCTCTTTTCATTATGTCTTTCTTTCCCTTTTTAATGGCTGTTTTTATAAATATTAAAAACGGATTTAATAAGACTGTCTAATTGTTTTTTGGAGTAATTAAATTAGCATAAATTATACAAAACGAAATAATGATAAAAAAGTTGCGAAAAGATGTCGTTTCTCTTTTCTGTCTCAATCTTCGTTTCTTTCAGCAGAAAAATCTGCTATGTGCAATATATATTATTAGTTGTTCGATAAGTCTATTTATGACGTGAGTACAACTCGCTGTACTCAGCTGTTCCTTTTCATCGTGGTGGTCCGTCTAGCTGATGCTACGACGTTTCTTAATAATTCAAATGACTGCGGTGCGTTCGGAGTGGTGTAATAAACACGCATCTTCGTGCTTTACTCGTCGTGGACCGCGCGTTTTTCTCTTTGTCGCCGGTCGCTCTGTTCCACCGCAAAAAGTCATTAGGAACTGGTTTTAGAGTTTCCAGTTAAGTCATCAGGGCAACGTTTTAGAGCCGTCAATAGCGCCGATGCGGCAGTCACTCAGTAATTTACAGCCGTTTCAATACCTGCGCGCCTAGGGTAGTCAGAAGCGTATGACCGTTTTTATGCCATCGCGATTCTAAATTACGTACCATAGCGAGAATCGCGCGAAACTCCCGCGGGACTCGCAAAAACTCCATCCCGTCTCGCTTCGTAGTGACGCGATTATGTAAGTTCACAGTAAGATAATATGTGCGCGATGATGTGCCAACGATTAAATACATACACGTACATAGATTATATAATTCTGTTTTGCAAAGGAATCATCCTCAGAAGTTAGTTCCTTTCCCTCTTCCATTAACTTTTTTCTTATATCTTTCTAAAAAAATCTTAATTGTGTTTAAACTTATATATTTCCTATCATATTTCTTACATTTTCATCTTTTACTTTTTATTTTAATTTTGTTTTAATCAATTAATTACTTATTTTATATCATTATTTTTATTGCTCATAATTCTATAATAACATAATTATTCTTAGATTTATATCCAATGTTAATGATAGCATTCCTTATTTAATATCTAATAATTACATTGATCAATAACAGTAAGTGCTATTTCATTTACATACAAAGTTAATTCCTTATGATATTTCAATATATTATCAAAATAGATTAATTTCTTTAGTATAGTATTCTTGATTTAATCTTTTTTAAATCGTAAAACTAGAAAAAGATATGAAGTAAATTAGACCATTAAAGTTCTATCTAATCTACATTGAAATGGGCATAATTATATCTCAAATTATTAGTCTATTTTTTAAAATTTTATTTTTACTATCTGTTCAGTAGTCTCGTTCCAACATCAGAAAGATCTGCCGCTTTGATTTTCAATCCCAATAACGCGGTATGGTGCACCGTCGAGCGAAAGCATAACGAGCGTGGCGCACGTTGGCGCTATAAAACGTCCTCCGTGTGGGAAGGTGCAAGGACGTCGTTATGGAATAAAGCCGCGTACACACCTACGGATGACCGTGGGTAAGCTAAGTTCTAAGTAGCTTATGAGCGTCTCGATGTCACAGAAATATCCGTCGGAGGCGTCCGCCTCCTCAACCGTTCGCTGTACTCCCTACGCGCGAATTTTCTTTTCTTATTCTCCGTCCTTTTCTTTCCCTCTATGTCTCTTCCTCTTTCTTTTCCTATTTGCCATCTCTCACTGCTGCGACACAACCCGTTAGAGTGACGATGCCTACGCTGAAATGCCTCCATGAAGAGCGGCTAATTGTGAGGCGGTTGATAAACTCGTTTATCGTTACGACAAGCGCAATGCACTTCTTCAAGATGCGATAGGCAATATAATGCACTTTGCAATTCCTGTTAATCAAATCGAATAATAATATTTGTGCTTTTTTATCTTTTTGTGAACTTACATGAAAATGGCATTAAGTGTAGTGGTAGATAGGTGGATGTCAGGAAAAATATAATACTATTAATATTTCTTCACTAATAACCTTATTATATATTTAGCATATTGTAAAGATTTTGACTTAACAAGAAAAATTTATAAAATTAATAATTTATTTTCAGTACAGCATTAGTAAGCATAAAACATCTTCAATTTATTATATTTTCTTGGAAAATATGATAATTGATAATAAAACATAAAAAAGGAGGACTAAGAAAATATTTAAATTATTATAAAAACAAATATTATTTTTTAATATAACTATTTTTAAAATTTACTTTTAATTAGATATAGAACTTCAATTCTATATCTAACTAATTCTATATCAATTTATGAGGGTACTTTATATTTATATTTATATTTATAGCCAAAGCTGCATTAGACTTATCTATTATTAACATTCTCTTTTTTTTTCAAAGAAAGAAAAAGATTATGCAGATTGCAAACTTGTCTCGTTTTAATATTAAACTTAAATAATAATTAATTACAAGGATATTATGTTTTACATAAATTCTCTAAGAATTCAATTAAGAATATATCGATATATCGATATTAATATTTCGAGAAGTATAAAATAATATATTTGAAATGAAAATGATAGCAATGTCAAAAATGGACCGACAGCAGATAGAAATTCCTTGCTTCTACCTTGCCGAGCTGCACCTCCTTTCACCTTCTCCGCATTATCGCCACTACATGAAACGAGACCCACGCGTATATGCGTTGCGAAAACGCGTCGGCGAAGACTGCCCAGATCGATTTCGCAGGTACAATGTGCCTATCTTTCCAATAGCCTTGCATACATGTTCGCCGCTGCACTGAGTAACGCGATAATTCTTCACCGGTGAGAGAGTGTAACCGAAAATAATAAATCATTTCAGCTAAAAATATTACACGGTGAAAAATAACTTCTCCATTAGAAGACAGACATTTTTAGGTCGTATAATATCGCTGATCGTTAATGTAAGATTATTACTTTGATATAAAATATTTCATGATCTCACAGGGGGAATAACAAAATTAATTTGCAACTGATGCTTTATCAGTTGTGTCTCTTTCGACTTCTTAATTATGATTTTTGGATAACTAAATAATTTTTGTTTCCTACATCTTTTGTTGACAGGTTGACGACCTGTACTCCAAGAGACTCTTTGCTGGATTGCAAATTATATATTTTATATGGACAATTAAATACGTAAAGTGTAAGAAGTAACTTCTGTATATTTTGCTTCGCTTTGAATAGTCCATCAATAATTTATTTGCATTCGATTTGTCTGAGAATGATCACATTAAAGATCGAAACATTTGATTTTATTTCCTGACTGTTTCGTATTATTTAAAATAATTTTTATCAATTTTCAGAAAAATAAGTTAAACACTTTTGCAACTTTTTAAATTACACGCAAGTGATTCCTCGCGCAATCCTAGATCACTTGCGTGTGATTAGATGCCGGGCTGAATCGGTTGAATCGTCCCGATGATTGAAATCGAGAACAAAAAGTAGCGGACGCGCTGCGCTTGGAATTGAGATGAATGCGGCGCGAGTAAGATTGATTCTCCTCATTAAGTCGCGGGCTCTGCGCGCACAATTAAACGTGCATTACAAACGGGATGCGAAACGCGCGCGAACGGGTCGGGGCAAGTACGCTCTAACAAGAATGAACATTCCGCGCGCGGAGGTCCCTCTATTATTGCGTTTGAAATCGTAATGCCCGACGACGCGCATTAAAAACGCGTTATCTCCCTGTTCTTTCCCTTTCTCCTGCTCTTTCACTCTTGCGAATTACTCCACTGCCCTTCATCGAAGAAAATGCAGCCCCATCGCACTGTCTCAAGGACTTTTCACCGCACTCGGGCACATAATAAATATAGATAAATGTAGATCGAGTAGGCTACCTATAGGATGCCAATCGTAACAAGTCGCGCTAAATTCTTAACACTTTTATTTTTGTATTCAATATAATTATATATTAAGAACAACACAAGAAATAATCTATAATCCTTCTTGTTAAAGAAATGAAAAAAATAATTTAAAATTACTGAGAAAAAAAATGGTTGCAATTACCATCATTTATACTACTAGGGATAATTATATACATATTTATAGTTGTTTTAATATATAGTCAGTTGTGCTATCACTAATATAATAATAACACTGCTTGAAAAGTTTTAGTTTTTTCTTATTACTTTTGCGTTGGGTGGTCCCATTGTGTGCAACCAGACAGACCAAAGTGGATTTTAAACGTCCGACCGGACAGAAAGAAGCGCAGAAATTTACGTTTGCTTATTGCTTGCATGCACGCGGAAAGAATGTGATGTACTTACACCAATTTCATAAAGTTCCGGTCGCGACGGAATCTTCCTCCCTCAGGAATCTCCTGGCATTAGCTCTTTTTCCGCACCGCTTTTACGAGTAACCTACTGATGACACTCGTTTGTGCGGGATGTACAAACGACAATACAACGGAGATGGGAAAATGTCCCTTCACTCTCGATACTGGGAAACGCGGCTAATAATTCCAACTGTCTCCTCGTCGCCACCGACGCGGCCGTCGTCTCATTACGCAGTTACCATTATTTTAAATGGACCTCCTACCTGCCCTGCTCGCTTGCTTACCCGCTCCGCAAGCGATTCTTTTCACTCATCTTTTTGTCCTGAAAGCCGACACAACGTGCGGGAGTCACTTTTTGTTCTCTCTTGAACCACAACAAGCGACGAAGGTGATATCTTCTCAACTGTGTAATTTACACGCACGAATTTTACGTCAAATTGAACAGAATAAAAAAAATTAATTTTAAAAAAGATGACTAAGGAGAAAAGACTCTCTATTTATTCACATATTTACAAAAATTAGAAATTGCAGATTTCTATTGGGCTGCCGACTAATCTGTATAATTTAATAAATGTATACTAAAATTTAAATTTTCAATTTTCCTTCAACATCGGCACGAACTTTCCGGACAACCCAATAAAATGTTAATGTTGAATTACAAAAATATTGTAAATACTGGAGTTCGAAACCAGACATAAAATAAAAAATTTTCAGGTAAAGCTTTGAATAGGACTTTTACAAATTATAAGTGCTATACATAAATCATTTCCTTACTTCAAAGACATTAATATTAATTCAGCATTTTATGCTAACTCATATTTAACATTCTTTACTTTCATAAAATTTTATACACAAATAATCTTGATTCAGCAAGAAAAAATATTGCGATATATTTTTATGTCTTCAGGAACAAAGCAGACATTCTTATTTGATGAGAGTTTCTTCTAGCTACTCAAACAACACTGTTTCTCAAGCAAGATCGTGTAAAGAAAGAAAAAGAAAAAGAAGGATGATTCTTCTTTTGCCTAGATGACCCTTGGATGGAGTCTTCCTCAATTTATTGCTTCAATTCCGAACCGGACAGGGATTCCGGGGATCCTCGCGTCTGAAATTCGCACTGGTAAAAACAACGGCGGGACGCTAATATAGACGTTGAAAGCTATATCGATTCTAAGAAGCTCGCGTGACGACTTCCGTTCTTTAATAATTCGCGCTCGCCACCCTGCCATCGTCCCATCGTCGGCTAGAAATACGCACACTAGACGCTGATGACAGATCGGGACCTTTTCGCTCGTAAATTCGTTTAGCGATCACTTAATCTCCGCGTGTTTTCGAACCATTAAAAAGATATTGGCGCCTCGTAGAAATTTAGCGCCAAAAACATGCGGCAACATGCGTCGTTACGATGAACCATCGTTGGGGTATTATTTTCTCGGGAACGAGAAAAGAAAATACCATCAACCATGAGTATCGCGACGCGGATGGCGAAAAGAGTGTTGAAACTCTTTTGAAATTATCTTTTGAAAAAATTGAATTTCTTTTATGAAAAAATAAAAATTGAGACGCATAACATTTCAATAATAAATTTCTTAAAAATAATTCTCAAAAATAAATATTTATTAGAATATGTTTATCAATGTCTAAGAAACATTTTCTTGAATTTATATATGAAATTTTCCTTATTTATTTATAAATATATTTTAAAAAATGATTTTATACAAATACATGAAATTTCATTTAGCCAAAAAAAATGAAAATTTAATTGGAAGGGAAGATTGTTCCCATTTTTTATAAAACAATTTATTGTTAATACAAATTTAATGAGATTAATGCACCTTTAACAAAATTGACTTTTATTTATATAATTAAGAATTACATTAACTTTTTTTTAGAAAACTCCTTGTCGGCGCCTATGGCGTTAACTCGTTTGGAACAGCATGCGTACTCAAGACACCGATTGTTGGACGAACCTTTATGGCTCGTAAATCTGTTCTGTCGCTACGCGATCTTTCGATCCCTTTCTTTATTTCAAAGGGACTAATAGCGGCTGCCTGCATAAGTTTGGCGCCGGATCGTCCATCATGAGATATGGCCCGATCTTTATAAATACAAAAATGACACAAAGCATTTTCAATAAAAGATGTCTCACTTTTTTCTAATTCGATCTAACTTATGCTATGAGTAGTTATGATAAATTTTTAAATAAAATCATTGTGCATAGAACAAATTAATAGTCTCATGCAGAATTAAAAAGATAACAAGTTAACAACACGAGTTGCTATATTTACCTATTTCATAAACTGTCTACTACTCTGGGATTGAGATGTCATTATAGTTATTGAAGATGAAGCATGACAGAAATAAGCACAAGCATAATAATTTTTTGATGTAGATATGGAGAAAAATATCGTATGTGTGTGTATATATATATATATATATATGTATACACACATAGAAAGAAACTCAATGGTAATAGGAACCTGTCAATGATGCTCGATATAACGCTCACTGCATGAGACTGCGCTTTTTTCTGCAGATAACATACGCATGCATGTCATATCTGAAGAGCTAATAGAAAAGACGGAAAAGGAAAGATAATGATAGGATATTCTGTATGTAAGCCTATAAATTATGGAATGACAAGTAGGTAACGACATCATAAGGTTGTCGGACAGCTTGTACTTTCTGTTTCTGTTATCTTTTTCTGGAGGCAGTCACGTTACAATTCAATATGATTTAGCATATTAATCACGTTAAATGAGAAAGCGAGAACTAATATTCTTTTTTTTTCTATTTTTTTTTTCTAAAGTTGTGATCCTATTAAATTGCTAACTTAACATGTTTAATATACCGCGTAAGTTATCGGTGATTCGCGGTGGATTTTTTGTTTATGCTTTGATTATAAAAAGAAACATTACTATAAATTAATTTTTTATATCAAAGGTATAATTATGATATCTGTTGCAATATTGATACAGCAGACTTTCTTTGTAGTAATATAATTTTTGTAATTTTTTAAGTTCATGAAATGACATATTATTTAACAAAAATAAAAGTACTATAGATCACTGATGACCCATACATAAGTCAAAGCATTTAAAATTGATCCTGTATAGAACATGTTGATAAAACTGTAATATTATTAAATTATTTTTTAAAAAATCATTCTAATTGTAAGAAAATTTATGCAAGAGCTTAACAAATGTTTCGATATTATTAAAATTTTTTTCTGCTGAAAAAAGAAAACAGGTATAATTTATTTTAAAAAAATACTGGCATTATAATTTAGAAATAAAAGAAAATAAAAAATATATGAGCGTATTAAAAGAAACAGACCATACTATGTTTGACCATCATGTCTGTATTCACTTAGTGACTAGGAACGAAGTCTTCCGTGTCGAGTTTGTGAGCGAGACGAAAACGACATTTTCACGGTTAACTTCGGCACAACGTCGAGACAATGTGTGCTTGGTAGTAGTTTAACGGTGATCAGTCGGTTGAGAGAAAGAGGTAGTCAGAAAAAAAGAAGAATCAAGTTGTCACATTTTCCTCGCAGCGACGATGACGGCGATGACTCCGTCTTTCTCATCTTCGAAGGTTCGAAATGTACTCGCATTTGCCGATGGTTCATCAGACTGTTCGTCGCGGTTACACTTGCTCTCGAAGATGCTGCAGCAACAGTGAAAGATTGGCAACGATCACTACCGCTCCGCTCCGCTCTGCTCCGATACTCCTTTTTCGCCGTTCACGACTCCAGTACCTTTACTTAACGTACACTTCCACGGGCAGGCAAAAACACGACCAAACGGGCGATGACTCTCAAACATCAAAAAGCCCGGCGCCCGCCTCGCGAAAGCGCTATTTTCTTTTATCTCCTAATTTTTCCTTTTTTTTCTTCTTCGCAATCGCTACTCAATCGATATCCGAGTCAAGAAAGAGATGAAATATAAAAAAATAAAGATATATAGAGAGAATACGGAACAAAAAAAAAAGAATTAATTTTTGTCTTATTTTACACAGAATATTATGTAATAGATAAAATTGACAAATGACAATGTAAATTTAAAGTATAAACAAATAGATTTCTTTTTTTTCTTGTCTGCATAAAATAATTTTGTAAAATTTCTTGACAACTAATTAAATTTAAATTTTAACTTATTATGAGTTTTATCAAAACTTTGAAAAATATATAATTAGAGTATATGTTAATAAGCAACGTAATAGAAATACAATTATTTAAAAAAAAATACGTATTTAATATTTTCATTTTTAATTAATCAATGTTTTGTAAGTAATCAATGTTTTTTTAACAAAATTATTTTGCAAAGTTATTATACTGGAATTTAATTTAAATTCAAAGAAAATTTGAAATTTTGTTGAAAATTAATAAAAAAATATTTATAATGATATTAATATATTTTAATAAAATAAGCATTTATGCGTTATATTTGATCGTGTTTAAATAAATAACAAGCAAAATTATATATTAAAATTATATATAATATTATATATTAAAATATATGTATATAATTCTTAAGTTTTAAATTTCATTTATTTTTATAAACTCTTTCAATTAAATGTTCATAATACTACAACGTAATATCAAATGCTCTTTCTTAATTTTTTATCAATTTTAGCGATGATGTTAAGATGTTAGCTCTATTTCCGTCAAACAGCCTTATTATTTCGATAAGATTTCTCATTAAATTCGCGCCTGTGTGTTAGCGAAGATTAAAAATAGCACATATTTGCACTTGATCATCGCACGAACAAAGACACGAGCGGAGATACTCAGAGGGAGATGTAAAACCGCGAAGGTGGAAGAAGCTGAGCGGAAAACGGAGGCGAAGATGAAGGAGGGACGTGGTTGGGGCCTTCCGTCGCGAGAATCACCGCTAATAACCGCTTAAACGTGAAAGTAGTAAAACCACAAGTAGTACGTGGCTTCTCGCGTAGTTACGTAGTCCTAAGAGGCCTATCCTAGCTGAAGGGCTAACCGACACTCCCGACAGTCGGTAGTCGTAAAAATTCCTCAAGAACGCGGCGATATAGAAGACCCTCGGACTTTCAGTCTTCCCGTCTCTCTCACTTCATGCTTTCAACCTCCTTCTGTTCCTCCTCTTTGCTCCTCATTCCATCACTTCGTCGAGAGGACTTTTCTGCTGCGCTGCCGCTTTTCTTTTCTTTTCAGAGCCCTTTTTTCCGACCTCGCTAGTCGAGAAAGCGAGCTGAGCGATATACATCGCGGCGCATCGCAGCACAGAGTAAACGTAACGCGACGTAACGCCACGTAACGAACGTAATTACGCGTGCCAGTCCTTGGTATACGATAACCTGTTAATCCCTACCGCAGCTTTTCTCGGGCAGGAGAACACATATCGCTATACCAGCTTCTACATGAATAAGTTTCTCTCCTCTTCTTCTCTTTCCCTCTTGCTCTTCCCTTTGTCTTTCTCTCTTTCGACGGGATCGTGTTCAAAGTGGAGTCTGCTGGCAGGTTGTAAAATCAGCCTAACGCGTCGTTAAATTACAGGGCTGCTCCGGGACTGCGCGATTGAGAAAAAGAATGGACCGTGAGACGCCGCCGATTAAACGTTCCGCCGCGCGCTATACGCTCCTTAAAGCTTGGCTGAGAGCTCGTTCAGTCTTACATTGGTTTCACGTGTAGGATTGTTCGATGAGCTCTTCGTTACTATCATCTCGTGAAAGTCAAATGCAGATCGCGAACGAACCCTCTATAAAAACATTAGTCGACTATAAAACATAATCTGTAAAGCACTAGTCGTTTTAAGTAGTTACAGTAGACGTTGGTCAGACAAATTTGAAAACTCTACGCACCTATCTTATATATATATATATATATATATATATATATATATATATTTATACGTTTTACTTACTAAATCATAAAGGTTAAACTTATTTTATATATAATAATAGATGCCAATTAATTAAATTACTTAATTATAATGGATAATTATTTATCATATAATGGATAATTATTTAGTCTCAAATATGTGATTTGAAATAAAAATCTGAAGAAAAGTAAAGACCATCTGATTTGTCTAAAATATTTCAGTTGGGTTTATACATGTATATTAAAATTTTGTATATATATATATATACAAGATTTTAATATACATGTATAAACTGAAATATTTTAGACAAATCATATATATAGATATATATATATATAATATATCATATGTAAAAACTGCAATGTAATATAAAATATTTCGCAAAAAAACGTAAATAGATGTAAATAAAATATTCAAAATTTATTATTTTAAATTGGCATCTAATTTTAATAATACACATTACAACGTAAGGACATCCACGTGTCAGATTCTGCAAAATCATAAAATTCATAAAAATGGATAACCAAGTTTCTGCTACGATGTTCGTAGTCGACGTCGTGCCGGACACGCTTTGCTATATGGTCTAACTTTATCTCTCTGTTGGATCGTATAAGATGAGATCTGCTTTGTATCCTTCGTTGATCACCCACGCCTATGCCCACAGCCATTGTTCGGCGTAGGAAGGCCGTTTCGAGCGAACAGGTTCGCATTAAGGCGAGGAATCCGATGTTTCCTGGAAACCACTTGATGATGTGACGCGAGCTTTCGAATCGCGATGCTCACGCTATTTGGTGGAGTGTCTTTCGCCGTGTACTGAGATTCGAGATTAGCCGTATCGGATAAAGAGCTCCGGTCAATTCGCTGATTGCCCACCTGAACGCAATCTAGTTAGAAATTGATACCGTCCGCGTGAATCTACGACCTCCTTTGGAATTTCACTGTCAAACTTATTGAAGTTGTTGATTTTGTTTCATTTTGTAGAATAACGTTTTGTTCACAAACAAATCGTATTTTTTTCTTTATATCGCTTAAATTTTAAAGAATGGAAGAAGGTCTATTTTTAAAACTTTACAGCTTTTTCTGATTCAGATTGGTTATAACTCATTATTTCATTTTATTTCTTATCTCAAAATATGATATTGTTTTAACGCCATTATAGCTTTGTCTTTTGTATTGTAAATTAATAACTTTTCCACACGTAAAACTATATATATTTTAGAATAAATATCTTTAGAATAAATATTTAAAATGAATGTTATATAACACAATGCAATTTCTGACATAAACATTAAAAATTAAGAAATGCTTAATTATAAATTAATAAAAATATAAAAATACAGAAAAGTAATTATTTATTATTCAAATATATCATCAACATTATTACCAACAAAGTATCATCTAGTATTAAACTATAGTAAATATAGTAAATATAGTAGATATAGTAAATATAGTAAATATAGTAAATATAGTAAAATATAATAAATATTTTTCTCGAGAATCAGATATACTTTTTTTCATTTATTTCATTTTATTTGTCTTCTTTTGCATTTTTTAATATAAAATTCCTTATTTTAATATATTCCTTATTTAATATTTTTATAAAATATAATTTTTATATGAGAAGAAAGTATTGTTTATTATATATTTCAATTACTTACGCAAGAAAAAAAATTGGAAAACAGCAGTCAACAAAAAAAGGGTGGGAAGGGAATCTTTATGACAGACATTGCTTTCTGTTGAACGAAGGCTACCGTGTCTGTGTTCGTTGTACGACAAAATGGGATCCGCGCCAAGAATGCAAAGCGATTAGAAGGATGCACCGGCGCTTTTTGCGGCGCTACTAAACCTACACTCCTTACAACGACAACAAGCGAGGCAAAGAAATATCCGCACCGACAAAGTCCCCGAGTTTATCCAGTCGAGCGAGAAAACGCGGCGATTCTTCGTCGTCATCCTTATTACCTTCTGTTGACGATGATGGTTTTGCGATTGCCGATTCAGACTGGCGACTCATCATCGAAAGCGAGAGTGAGCGTTGCATTCCGATGCTAATTGCGCTTGAGATTTAAATGAGCGAATAAACGATTAATGAAAGTAGTTCACGAACATAAATTGAACAAATTGATTCAATAACGAGACAAATTAAATGTTTCGCAGATCTGTGGCAAAATTCTTACAAAATGTTTTTCTAAAGTTCTTCTAATATTTTACAATTCTCTTTGCAAAATATTAACACGAAATAAATATTTATAATAGGTTTTTTTTTAGTTTATTTTAGAATTCTATTGTGTAATGATGATTCTAATTTAATAAATCAAATAAATTACGAGGCACAATAATTAATTAAACTAATTGTCAATTTTGTCTTTACAAATAAATGATTTATAGTCCTCTGTACCATAAACTGCGTCAATATGTATTGTAATTTTGAGGTTGAGGTCATCTGCATATCTCGTGTGCGTTGAATTAGTTAGCATTGTTGTGGTAACAGTACCGCAAAGGTGTCATCGGGTTAAGTACTTGTTCAAACATACGGCATGTAACGTCATGACAATTACGGTATTAACCACGTTAGCCATTTGTTGCAGAATTGTTTGTAATATTTCATTAGTAACGAGCACACACATATTTTGAACATTGTTAAACGTTCTACATATTACAAAATTTATGAATTTTACACAATAAAAGATTTGATAATAATTATCTGTATATTTTTTCAAAATTAATATTTGAAATATGCTTGGTTATTACTTTTTTAGATAAATAGAAATTGTTGATGAAATATTATATCTAATTATAAAAAAAATCACAAATGAATTATATGCGATAGATTTTTATCCAATGATAATCGCTTAACCAATACATATTCATTTTATGCTACGTAAGATTGATTTTATTTTAATGTACGTTATTATTATGAATCATTTATGTAATCGACTTTCTTTACAGAAAAAATACAAAGCATACTTTAACATATCTTTTATTCTCTTTTTTTTTAGAGTAATCTACTTCGATTAAATTTAAAAAATCGCATTTAACTCTCTTTCCCACGGTCTTATCTGCCTTTCTCCCACTCAAAAAGGATGAACATATATTGTGCCATCCTAAAGGCAGAGAGCGTAAAAACTTGTAACTAAAAAGATCAGAATGACCGTAGGTCACTGTTGCAGGTTAACGATCCTCGAAGAGAACCGCGGCAAATCGCTACAGTAAATCGCTATCGGAGCCGTTGTAAAGGATACCCCGTGTTAACTTATCCCGATAGGCCGCGGAACGCGTTCGGTGTTAGAGCGGCTGGAATGGCACGCAGCAAGGGGGCAACATGAGCTGGAGGAAGCAAGATTAGGGCCGGTGCACCTGCGCCTGGCATTGGTATAATCGTACATTAAGTGCCTCTAATCCGATAAGAAATTGACTGACAAATCGCCCTACTCCGGTGCTCCCAGACACACATGCACGCGTTCGCGTACACATGTATACGCGAATGCCGCTACGAGCCAGATGAAAGAGAGAGTAAAACTTAATGTCAGTCGACGTCATTCCCAAGGAACTCTCTACGTTATTAACTATGAATCGATTGCGCATTTACTCGGCTAGATCAAACATTACGTATATAAATTAGAAAACTGGAAGTAATTTCTCAACATACAATTCCGCAAATATAAAAAGAAAAGACAGAGAAATGAGCAAGCGTGCGTGTATTACATGATAAAGACATTTCACCGTAATTACTTTCGCATGAAATTGTAATTAAGCAAATACCTAAAGCATTTTGTGCTTAACATTTTAACTGGTTTCTATTTGGAAATGACATTTGAAAGGTACAGATGTCACGTTTGTTTCCTGAAATGTAATTGCGTAATAACGTACTCGGGCTAGAGAAAGGAGGTATTTGATAATAAATACTGGTAGCAAGGTGGATTGTTTGTGTAGAATAATTATTTTGCAGCTCGATGTAGAATAGACGAGGCAGTGTCAATATCTTGGATTGAGGATAAAGAATATATTGCTGCAATCTCGGCGGTGAAGAGTGAGTCCTACCTTGTTCGCCAGCGCCAGTTGGACAACTTCAGCGGGGAAACTCGTCGTATTACCGTACTCGTGTTCACACTTCTTCACAATTCGGATAGCTCGTTTACACGCGAAACTCCACTGTCACTTTCGTTTAATAAAATGTTTGCCGTTGCGAGTTCACACCTTTTTCTGGTGAATGCCGCAGCTCATTTCGATTCGCGCGATCTATTCGAGATCAAACTCCGTTCCTTCAGATTTATTTAAACTATTATTATCAAATATGACGCTAATGAGATCAAAATAAAAACGCGTGTTTCTTTAATAAGAATCTGCCGACTTTTTAATGATACGTCTTTTTCCTAACTACATAAATTTTTGTGCGACATCTAAATTATAACATCCGAAAATGTCCATCGATCATCTCGATAATCGATGCGATCACTTTTCCCTTTCTCTCTTTCCTCGTTTCTTTTATATCTTTTCTTTCTGCTCGTTCTCTAACCCTCTAGTTCCCTTCTTTTCTGTCCGTGAAATTTCGCGATCGCGAGAAGAGCCAACCGGGACTCTCGATGACAATCAAAGTGTCACCTTGAGGCGCTACTATGAATTGTGCAGTGGGAGTTCGTCAAGAGGGAGATCTCGCGATGGCTCGAGCCTCTATGGTCTCGGAAGAACTGACAGCAGCCTCCGCTCACCGGAGTAAGGTACACCCTACTACTACTTTACCACTACAGCCACTAGTACTACTTCTACTACTACTACTACTACTATTACTACAACTACTACTACTATTACTACTACTACTAATACTAGTCGCTCTCCCTCTTCTGCAATCTTGGCCGACCCGTTCGCTCTTCAGCTAGATATATCCCTCGCTCTCCCTGTCGCCCTACGTGTCTCTTTCTCTCTTCATCTCACACATACACCGTCACGTAACATGCATACTCTCCCCTTCTCTCTCTCTCTC
>NW_012130083.1:1721944-1725676 GCF_000143395.1 Atta cephalotes
CTTTCTCTCGCTTTTGTTCGCTTCGTTTGCGCCAATCTACCTTCGTTTTCTCTCGGTACTACTCGACCGACCAACTGAACGTCCTTACCACACGCGAATGGCGCACCCACATGAGTTCAGTCTCGTTGCTCGCGTGTTCGCACGCTGGCACCGGCGACGTGTGGAAGCTGGGGCACGCGTGTACGCGCATCCCGCGCGGCGTGTAAAGAACGCCGGGGATGCTGCGGTAGAGGCTACTATGTCGTCAGCATCTACTGCGGAATCTAAAAATTCTCGTGGGATCAACAGGTTGCATTGCGTCTTTTCGTGCATTATGATGCTACCTAGATATGATGATATCTATCGATGACTAAATCCATAACTATGATAAATCCTTGATACATAACTGGAAACGCATTCTTTAGATCGAATGTTAGAAAAAAATGAATATTTAAACTAATTTAATTAATATTTGATAAACTTCGGTTTTTTTATTCTCACATGAAACGCGATTATAATAGATGTTTTATTATTTAACGAATGCTTCTTTGACACATATATTATATATTATGTCACATATGTTTAATCTTGTTTTTTTTCTTTAAGTTTTTGTAATATTTAACTCATTAAAGTTTTTATCAGTAAAGTTTTATTATATAATTCTGAAAATTTATTCTTTTGTTTTTCTAGGTTGAATTACGTATTACTTCTACTTTTGCTCACAACTATTTTGTACAACTGTTATGTATAAATATATGATGAGTATTGCATATTGAGCTTAGGTCTTTGGGTATGCTGAGTCTAAATGACTTTACGAATCAGTCATACTTGAAGAAACTTACAATTTTGTATTAAATTTATAACAACGTTATATAGTAGATAATTTTGTGATTTTGGTTAGCTTAGAATTATCGTAATCGATCAAATGCAATAAATCAAGTTGAAATTATGTCGTAGCAAAATCTGATCAAATAACAAGTATTATAACTGTAATTATTTTACATTGTTTGGTTCTCACGTTTAACGGATAGCTAAAGATTTTTGCTGGAATATAGCACGTTACAGTGCTAATTTTTCATTGACTACAGCGAAAACGAAATATGCGCATATGATAGCTTCAAATTGCAACGATATTTTCAGCAAAAAACCAGAAATCATACAACCGGCGAAACTATAGTTGCAGACACGCCTTGCGGTCGCGAGAATATCAGGGTGTGACGAGAGTAAACGGTAGTCAGCATATGCCTGTGTCTATTTCGAATAGTCATTATTACTATGATTGTACGCTGCAACCGGTTAAGATGTTCAGCAGAGCATTAAGTTATGTTGTCAACACTTTGAGAAGAGGAGTGAAAGGAACCATATACTTTCGACATGTTCTTTCGACAAATACAATATCAATTTAGGAACTGAATTATATTGCATACTAATATTTTTATATATTTGATAAGTCTATTTTATCTTAAATTAAATAAAAAAGGAGTAATTAATAAAAATGTTTATACTTTCTCATAAATCATAATCAATAATAATAATATTAAATTTAAAAAACGGATTATATATACGAATAATTTTATATAATAAATTAAATCATAAATTCTCGATCTATGGATAATAATTCATTCTATTTTGTAGCTAGATTTATGTTATCAGAACTTGATTTTATTAATGAAACTACAATTACTGCTTTATTCCTGTATGTAAATAGTCCATAAGCAAAAAAATTATAAAATAAATAAGTTTGTAATAAAGAGATTACAAAAGAATACTTGAATACAATCTTGTAGTTTGCCACCCAGTAAAGATTTCTTAAGACACGCTTCTTTGCGAGATGCGAAGCACTCGTGATTACGCTCATTATCGCAGCATCACATCTGAGCGTAATCTCAAATATAATTGCGGACACCTGACGAGAGCAGTTTCAGCAAGGGCAATTGCGCACTTGGTGTGCCACGCGCTAAGATAATTAAGTAAATCGTTTGCAGCGAAATAAGATCGAAACACCTATTTCAATTCGTCACGTGATTTTAATCGATTATACACTTATTATTGTATTTAATTTCATAAATTAATCATAAATGTTATTTACTATTTTTTTTATATAAATTTAATTTTCTTCCACGTTATAGATTAATTTTTTTTATTTTATTTTACGGTCTAAATTGATGACAATTACAGTTACATCAAACTCATTATCAGTATAAAATCAAAATAAAATTAATAAAATATTTTAGTTTTTTAGACATGTTTTATAACTAGCTATATATAATATTCAGTTAAATAAAAAATTATTATCAATAATATTATTATAAAATATATACATACCTCTATATATGTAATGATACATATAATGATACATGAATCTCGAATAGCAATGAAAACAGTAATTCAACAATACATCGAATTGGACAAAATCAAGTCACCATAGTAGCTATTTCGACAGTTAAGTCTATTACAATTCCACAGTGTCCATGCTCGTGAGTTGGATTTAGGTGGATCTTGCAAATGAGCCTCTACTATATACTTACCATTTTGTTTCCTGGGTCATAAACATGCTCGCAAGGTGAACGAAACGAACAGTTAAACGAGAATAAAAGCGAGAGAATAAGAGAATCGGTGATATACAGAGAAAAGGAGAAGAAAAGGAAAAGAGAAAGGGTTGGTCGAGGGAGATAGTACAACATCGTATTTTCTGTTCGTTCATGCGGAATTGGAATGTCGTATAGATATCATTCGCGACCTTCTTCTCCCGGTAGCGGAGTTCGGTCTTGGTTAACGGTGCACCGTGTCCGCGCTGTTCTCTTCTCGGTTCACAAAGTAAGGACGCGACGTCGTAGACCTTTTACGGCGTGCACGCTAAATCGTCGGAATATGTACCAATAGGAAGGCGATGGCCGGTGCAACTGTGTAACAACGGCGGATGCTGCCGCAAACGTGCCGTTTGCAAAAGAAGCCGTTTATTATGCACCGCTGCGGTGATGGCAGCGAAGATTGCATCCCGCGAATATGTGTATCGAGGAGATACGCGCAACGGTGCAACGCCGGTGGGAGGGCGAGTAAGTGAGAATTGCACGCGGCGCGACTTATCACCAAGGGGCGCACTCTCGCGTTCGCCGCGACAACCTGTTAACACTGCGCTTCCAATTTTCCTCGAACCATAAGTATAACACAAGCATACAAAATATAAATAATATAAAATATAGATGTAATAAGCGTGCACTGTATAGCGAAAGCACTACAGTACAAGTAAGCTTCCTACATCCAAATTTATTTTACTGTAAATTCGTAGCTTTTAACAGAAATTACAATATATTAAATTTAAAAATATATAATGTGTTTATTTCTGTTGTAAATAAATTATATTATTAAAAGATTTTTTAATCTAATATATCTGAATATAATTTTTCAATTTATTGAATGTTTGTTTGCATAAATAAGTTCTTTTATTTGTTGTTCATTTCAAAATTCATCCTATATCACCTATGTATGTATGTAGATATAATAAAAATCCTTTATACGTATAAACCATATAGACGTGACATTATCCACATCAATCTTGACGAGTGGAATTTTCGATTTGCGACAATCTAAGAATGAGCTCGCTATAATTTCCGATATTACTCCATGAAAGAGAAAGAGAGAGAGAGAGAGAGAGAGAGAGAGAGAGAGAGAGAGAGAGAGGAGGAGAGAGAGCGCGCGACTACTACTAACAACGAAACGAAACCGACCGACGACGACGTAGGACGGACGGCG
>NW_012130083.1:1725696-1728490 GCF_000143395.1 Atta cephalotes
GGGAGAGAGAGAGTCGCGCCGTAATCTCCATAACGAAAAGAAACCCGCGCACGATGGGAGCGCGCGGCGTTCCCTGAATGGTGCAATAAAATTAGGCTACCATACATAATGCGTCCCGAGGCGCGCCACCGACAGACGGGACTCCCATACCTTCGCATTATCCCTGCGGTAATTCTCGGGTACGCGAAACGCATTAGTCATTTTCGCGTAGGATGGGAACGCAGGGGGAGTAGGCGAATAAGGAGGAGGACGAAGGAGAAAGAGGTGAAGAAGAGGTGGAGTAAGGAACTGACTTATATTCATCCACCTAATCCCCCTATGATGATCAAAGATCCCCGACTGTTGGCGGTACCGTGGACGCGCGGGCATTGCAGACAACAACGACCGCCACCACTGCGTCTACGAGCTCCGCCGTCGCCGTCGCCGCGTGCAGTTTCTTCTACGTGCTGCTGCTGCGCCGCATCGCGCCGTGGGGTAATACAGAAACGATCCGTGCACTTCCGACGAGCGATTCACGTTTTCCGTGGCGCGGCTACTTGGGAGGCGAGCCGGTTGAATTAACTTAGCCTAACGCCTCGTTTGCCGCGGCTCCGCGTGCGCGCCTCTGCGGTTGCGTGCAGTGTGCACGTATTATATGTGCGTGCGTGCGCGCGCGCGCGCGCGCGCGTGTGTGTGTGTGTGTGTGTGTGTGTGTGTATGTGTGTGTGTGTGTGTGTATGCACCTCGCATGCATCTGATGCGTTTCGCATACATGTTACAATGCATGCGCTGTGTCCCACGTACACACGCGTATAAGCTCATGGAACGCGTTGTTCGTCCCTCGCGGTGGCAGCGGCCGCGCGAGAGAGCCTACTGGACAGGAGTAATAAAGCAACAAGACAATGACGGTGATTTACGCGGTCCTACGGCAAATGGGCTTACCTGTAGATTTTTACACGGGCAGCACGCGCGTCGGCGCGAGAGAAAGGTGGAGAGACTCCGCGCGCGATTTATTAATCTCGCCCGTGCGACACGCACGCAAATGCGACTTGGCTGGACTTGGCTCGACTTCACTCGACGCGGGACGACGATGCGGCCAGGTGCTTTGACGCGCTGGCGTCCCCTACACACTAAGGGATTATTTATTTTATGTAAAATACGCGACGATATATCTATCGAGCTCTACGAATGAGACTGGAAAATGCGATTAGAATATTTTTCAAGTATAATAACGACAAATAATTTTTCAGAAATTTCTTTCCTACGTTCTATAAATAATCCATTATTCATTATACAAATTAAAATACAAATTAAAATAGCATTATACAAATTAAAAAAGATAATTTTGTTTTTGACAAAGAGAATTTTTGAGAAAGAAAGATCTTATCTTATCTTAATGTATATCAAAAAATATCTTAATGTATATCAAATATCAAAAATATATAATATTTTTTTTGTATATATATATTATATGTAGATGTATATATAATATGTATATATATACACAGTTGCTTGAGTTATCTGCTGTACAATGTCAGCGTTATCCACGCGATTGAATTGGGCAATGTTGACATTATCCGGGTGCTGCCCACTTGCGGACTTTTTCCGTACATACAGGGTGTCCCGAAAGTTTTTGCCAATTGTTTTGTGTAGATAGAGCGGACTAAACTGAGCCAAAAAGTCCTCTATCATTTTGCAAATTTCGCAATAGTTAACAAGATATTAATTACTAAAGATTGCAAAATCCAAATATTGGTCTTGAATAATTTTTTATTCAAATACTATTAACTTTATAGAAGAGCTGCAAGAGACAAAAATCATTTATTCTCTTCTTATATAGAATTCTAACCATTTTTTCAGAATTTTTTATCAGCTTTTTACTACGTTTTTTTATTTTTACCAACATAAGAAAATATGGTATTAAAAAATTCTCAGAATTCTCTTCTTTATGAGAAGAAAATTAATTATTTTTGTATCTTGCAGCTTTTCTATAAAATTAATAGTAGTTGAGTAAAAAATTATTCAAGATCAATATTTGGCAATTTTTAATGTGAATTTAATTTTATGTGAATTTAATCGAGTGACCTACTCTTTTCTTTTGGTTTTTATTCTCATGTCCTCGCTTTGTCAATACATGATCGTCATTCCTGTGATTACAATTACGTTTTTATGATTGAAATCTCCGTACCGAGCGCGCAACCAGGTCGTGTCCTTATTATTTATGTTTACATTTTATCATAATATGTATCTTGAAGTTATAGTTCTACATTATTTATTATTGCCATTTCTTAATAATATTCTTTTATGATCTTATTCTTAGTCGGTTATGCAATTACATTCGTGGCATCATATGTAGGTATATATATTAAAGTCTGTTCCTCCAGACAACATTAATTATGCCAACATTAACAAATATTAAATACATAATATACGTAATTATCCATATTGAATGTAGACCAATATTTAACGAATGCTATGCAAAATTGACAGTACATGTCGTCTAGAGGTGCTTTAATATAAATATCACATCGTAATATAAATATCTATTAGATTGTCCGGAAAGTTCGTGATTTGAAGGAAAATTTTGAAGGAAAATTGAAACGCAGAAGATTTAAATTTTTAATTTCATTTATTAAATTTAAATCTTTTGCGGCACGAACTTTCCGGACAACCCAATATAATAAATTTAACATTATACTATAGTATAATCTAAGTGAGTAATTAACTCTTAAAGATTTTTAAGATATATTAGTAAATTAATTAAAATAAACTATTGTATATATATATATATATATATATATATATATATATATAC
>NW_012130083.1:1735476-1738851 GCF_000143395.1 Atta cephalotes
CTTCTTCTTCTTTCTTCTTCTCTCTCTTCTCTCTCTCTCTCTCTCTCTCTCTCTCTCTTTCTCTCTGTTTCTCTGTCTCTTTTTTTTTCATTGCATTTACGAACTTCTCTTTTCGTATTTGTCTGGACTGCCGCCCCGTGTCGATTCTCGCCGAGAGCATCGCGTGCAGTGGCACGTTAACTGCGTCGTTGTAAATAGATTTCATTTAAAGAGGCACAATGGAGGCGAAAAGGCCGTAAGAAAAAGAAAAAGATACACGAAGAACGCATGTGGTCCTGCTATGTAATTTTCATTCGCACTCGTGGCTACGCTTAACTGCGACCGGAGCGAAATAACGCTTAATGGAATACCTATACAGGGCGATTCACGGTTAAATCGAGAAACTATGCAAATCTCATATAAAGATGAAGAAAACATAAGTGAATGTATAATTTCAAATGGAACTAGATTATTTAAATACAATAAATTTTTTTCGATATGCTAATTTTCATTCAACACAAAAATTGATAAAAATGCAGTAATTAATTTTTAGATGATTTTTAATAAATCTTTTAAATTGATGATGGACTTATAGAGATATATTGTTAGAACTCTTGAACTGAGAATCTCCTAATTCTTCAATTTATTTATCTTTTTGATAACAGTAGAATAAGATGCTTTTATCAATTAAGAATTTATCAAATAAGAATGTTTTATATTAATCATCGTAAAGGATTTAAGTATTGTTTAATATTGGTTTGATAATCATAAATCTGAATTTTTATTTTTCACACGTCTGCTAACTATATATTTGTTTTAATCGTAAATGAGATTAGTAACATTTAATCGTTTCTTTCGGCTTATTATTTTTTTTTGATTTGTTATTCCTGACTATCAGTTTAAAGCAAAAGTTTTCGATCCAGCCGTGTATCGTCCTGTAGAAAGATTCCAAGACCAACCAAAGTATCAGCGAACGAAGGCGGTACGGTTTCAAGTTGGGAATCGCGACCGGATATTCTTTTCGTCTTTAGTATCATTGGCAGTAAATTAAAAGCCGGCTTTTAAAGGTCGGGATTGTGAGAGCGGTGCGTTGTGCACGCAAACGAATTCTAAATCGATGAAGTGCACTTGATGAACGAATACATGAGAAATGCCCGCTACGCGGCATCGTTATTCTCCACCATGCTAAATGTGACTATCCAATCCTTGTTAACCCCGAACTCTCATCTTCGTTTCCATCGAATAAAATCATATTTAACATAAATACGAACAGGAGATAGCATTATTAAGGTTAAGGCCAGCTAATATTAAGCGACAAAATATTTTAAAGACGTCTTAATTTTAATCTAATAATTTTTATGCTTTTTATTGTTTCTTATCAAATATTATATGTAGTTATTGTTAACTAATATAAAGTATATTTTATATGTGAAAATTATAAAAAATGATTTTTATTTATCTTTGATAATTATTTCGATTTATCCAAAAATTGTTTTAATTATAAGAAATAATTACGCTAATCGTGCAAATAAAATTCTAAATTTTATAATAATTTATGAATCATCTCAATATATAGATATAGATTTATTGCTTTGTTATATAAAAGTTATTTGTTATTGTATAAAAGAAATTTAATAGTTCGATAATTATAAAAATCGAAAATGATATAGCAAAGATTGTTCGCGGCCTTGAGATAGAATATGACAGAATAAAATCGGGATTTTCTTTTACATTATACTCGTCTCGTAATGAAGATCGTGTCGAACATCTGTTATAATAAACTCGATATATCACACTTTGTACGAAGATCACCCCCTCATGATTTATTATACATTATACCTGAGCATTATCGGACTGTGCATCGCGCGGCTTCAACGCGGTGCCTCACATGACGTCCATCAAGAAGTGATAATTAAAAAGGAGAGGGTTTAAATCGCTTGGATGTTCACGAGATCGGCCATCTGCTTCGCGCGATTAGAATAAGAATGGTGTAAGTCATGCTTACTATGAAATTTTGTTATCTAAGAATGGAGGAATCGAGTTAGAGATCGATATTCGTGACTTTGCATCCGCTTAATTTCTAACAAAATTGAATAATAAAAGTTAAATTTTTGAAGAAATTGTGCAACAAAATCAACATTTATCATGATCTCTCATACATTCTTGTATAATAATGTTAAATATCTTAATAATTAAATTCTAGAAATTTTTCTACTTAAAAATCGATTTGAATATAAGTAAATAATGTAGCCTTTTTTTATTTAACTTTTAAAATAAATATTTTATTTTTATAATTTACCATTATGCCAATTGCTTGTTTTTATATTTTAATTAAAGGAGTTTCTTTTTCAATTTAGCGACAAAAATTTTGTTATTAAAGTTATTAAAGTTTTATTATTTAAGACTAGAGACGACGCTTTTTACAAGTAACACATACTGCAAGTTTAAAACACTTAAAATTCATCTAAATCTGTATATTTTCAAAGATTGTTCTTTCAAAACTATATGTGTAATTCAAAAAGTTCAACTTACTCATTTTACTTTCTTCATTCATGCGTCATTGACATAATTATCAAGCTAGAAAAAGAGAGAAGTTCTCCATTGCGTCGCACACAACAATGCACTTTGACTTCGATGCTCCTACTATTGCGACTTAAGAATTAAACGAGAACACACTGAAACCGAGAGAGAGGTTGGCCTCTTCTCTCCAGAGGGCATATTTCTTTGATCTCGATTTTTGTCCCGCCTCATCACCCCTTTTACCTCTCTCTTCCCCTTATCCGCGAAGAACTCAAGACCGGTTAATCCAGATTAACTTTGAGCTCGAGCATATATATATGCACATACATGCACGGCAATACGCGTATCGTACATATTGATAGATATACGAAGTGTAAAAGTTTCATGTGTGTCTAGATAGATTCGTGAGGCTTTCACTATTCGTGAAACATTTTTTTTACGACTTTATAAACCTGTTTTATAAAAATCGTTAATCGCGTTTGTTTATTCAAAAATATCGAAATTATGACGTATAAAAATTGTTGTTACAATTTTAGACTCAAAGCAATAATTAATTTACTATTATATAATCTGTCGTCTACTATATAATTTACACTCAGACGCTCTTTGAATAATATACGATTAACAGTTTTAATGAGAATAATATTAAATTACACTAAATTTTTTATATATAAAAAGACTATCATTGTCATAATATTATATTATTTGATTACAATATATAATTTATATAATATAATATTTGTCAATTATGTGTTATTATAATAACTATTATTACCTTACACACACACACACACACACACACACACACACACACACACACACACACACACACACACACACACACACACACACACACACACACACACACACACACAC
>NW_012130083.1:1743974-1750573 GCF_000143395.1 Atta cephalotes
ATGTAATTAAAATTATATGATGCGCGCTATCAGCGTTATTGTCATTCTATACTTAAATTGTTTTACATTTAAAGGTGCTTCCGGACGATATGACAAACGTTTACCACATAAGCAAATATCATACATGCGCATACATGACATATGTAATTATCCATACTGAATGTAGATCAATATTTAGCGAATGTGTGAGAAGTTGGTGTATGGTATACATTGGCCATGTCGTCTCGAGATATCTTAATCAATCTTAATGAATTGTGTGATAGAATGACACATAATACAAAACATAGGAACTCTAACTGAACAGCGCTGACAGTTCTCTGAACTATTATCTTTAACTAATGTAACAACATATAATCGCATCAAACAACAAACTTCGTGGAGAACAAGTTCGCTCTTGTAACATGAAAATCGAAATATCCATGTTAGAATTTAATGAAAATCTAAAGAATCAAAAATAAATATTAGAGATAGCAAAAATAAATTAATCTGGGTTAATGAGAGTCAACGCAGAAGGAGGATAAAATTTTATTGCATATCTCCTTTCGTGTTGACTTTCATTAGCTCAGATTAATTTATTTTTATCATTTTAAAGAGAGAGAGAGAGTTCTTGGTTAACATATTTATCATTAGAGCACGTGTATATTATTAAGCATTTAAAAAATGGATATTAAAAATATCAAAGATAAAAATACTCGACCTTCTAGAAGGAATTATTATTCAGATATTATATTAGGTAAGATTTCACATTAATATTTTGCTACTTATATCATACTTAATTGAGATCAAAGCATACTTGATCATAAAGCATACTAATTATATTAAATAATTCACACAGGTACAAAACCAGTTGACCTACCTTCTGTTTCAAGAAGAACCAACCTCGCATCGCAAATTCTCACGGAACAGTACAGTCCGATTGTAGAAGGTCTTAAAGTAAAAAGAACGCAAATTTTTCTTGGCGCTGCTGAGCGATGGATAACTTTCCCTGAAGACAAATCTATCGTACGCAAGTACATAATCATGTAAAAACAATTACTTGATTTAATTTGAAGATTTGTTACGTTATCTACAATAATATTTTTTATGTTGTTAAATTAGTATGATATGAAGGGATGTATTAATTTTAAATTGACTATGTTTTATAGGAAGAAATGTATACATAAAATTGGAAATATTTTCCAATTTATACTGTGAAAGATCTATAGTTATATTTCTATTTATAACATTTCCTTCTAATATTTTATATCTATCTTTGTATCTAATTTAATGAATGTATATAAATTCTTAGTGCAAGATTTCGTTTTCAATAAAACGTATACCTATAAATATTTAAAAATTTCTGAAATTTTTATTTTTTTATGAATGAAGAGATTTCCGGCAGAAATCTTTTTACCAAAAATACAAATGGCATATACTGACGATTCAAAGATTTCACTGCGTAATATCGAAATGGAAAGAAGACGAAAAATATATAAAAATCTTAAGATAGAAGATGTTTTAAAAGCGGAGAATATCAAGCCGTGTGACATGTTACCTTTTGAGAAAATTTACCCACTACTTTCCGACAAAGAGAAGTACGGTTTATACTCTAAGACAAGTTACTTACCATTGGAATTGTTTGATGACGAAGAATACGATTGTAGGTGAGAAATTCATTCTACAATAACTTAATTGCTCGTCATATATTGCCATTTTTAAAGTATTTAAATATTACTTGTCATTATCTCATTTCTAATTTCTAGAGGAAGGCCAATATTGTCATTTTTATTTTTGATCAAAAATGACATTTTTCTCTTATTTATATAATTTCTTTTCTTATCTTATATCTCTTATCTTATATAATTATTATCTTTTTTGTAATTCTCTTATCTATATAATTATTTAATTGTGTAATGCAAAATAATCCATAAAAGGCTTTTCTAAGTAAAAAAATAGCAACTTAAATAGTAAGAAAAAAGATTTTTTTTGCATATAAGTTAACATTATACAATAACAATATACAATAACATTATACGACGATGTGAAACACATTACAGTAGAGAATAGCACAAGAGAAGCTTGTAGTATAGACATAAATTTCACATATTTGATACTTACCTATGATAATAAATTACCTATGATAATTACCTATGCTAGTAAATAGTAGTTTTATATTAGAGAACAAAATTTAATATATTATAATATTAGAATATTAAAATATTAAGGTAACTGACGACTCGAGTACCATGTCAAGTGGAGCTTTTGCTTTACAAAAGCATCCATCAAAACTTTATATAGCAGAGATAATTTATGCTTATTAAAATTTAAATTAAAATGTAAAAATAAAAGATTTAAATTTATGTGTTTAAAATATAAATTCGAACTCACTTAAAATAAATTATTTGTTTTACATAATTTTGTTTAAAAATTAAGACATCTCTTTCTATAAACAATACATATTTTATAATTAATTTATATATTTCTTAAAAAAATATCTTTTGCTAGTATAATATAATATATATAATGTTTCCGCAATTTTAACATATAATTTTTTTTATTTTGCCATTTAACAGAACGATAGAAGAATGGAAAAATCTGGGCATCATTAATGGTATTCGTTATCCATTACCAGCCACGGTATTTGTCGAAAGGATTATAGAAAAGAAGTGGATATTTGATCGCTATAATACTAAACTCAATAATTTGTTCGGTTGGTTTCATGCCGCCGTTACGGATTATAATAACGAACAAAAATTGTGGACTGTCCTCACTCTAGACGGTTTCAAGCGAAAATTCCTTCTGCCTAGAATATATATTCAATTTTTTGGAGAGGATCCTAGAAAATTTGCCAAGAGAGTGGCTGCTGCTATTAAACAAAGACAAATTGCAGAGACTAGTATCAGGTTAATTTATTAGATTAAAATATTTTTTATTAGATTAAAGTATTTTAATATTTTTGTATTATGTCTTACTTATAATAATAATTTAAAAAGACACAAATATGACGTACGTGTATAACTAAAGAGAAATTTCAATAAAACTGATGTCAGTTTCTCATATATTTTAACATTTCATGAAAGTATTGGTTTAATATGGTAACATATTGTTATATAACTTTTAAAATATCTATTTCACGTAACGAAAGTGGAATATGAATTTATCAACACATTCAAAGTTTACATTTTCTTAAAAGCGATCTGAGAAAAAATTTAGAACATCATGCACAAAACAAATAATAAATTCCGGATTTTTTTATATTCTTTAATGATTTTAACGAAAAGGATTTGAGTGATTTAAATGTTTTTTGCAATAATTATATGTAGATATCACTTTTATTTGGACTGCATGTTAGTAGAAGGTATGCCAACACTGGATGAAAAACAACAGGAAATTCTGTTAACCACGCGAAAAAGTTTCATGAAATCTGAATCTAAACATCTTTCCAATGTAGGTACATTTCCTATTTATTTTCTTCAGTTATTGATTTTTTAATATTTAGTTGATGGATGAAGTTGTTTTGGAATATCGTCGCGTCATGTGCGATCTTATGTGGAGATCCCTTATATGGGAACAGCCGGAAATGTTTAATTTCATTTCGTGGAATGAAATTAATGACATTCATGAACTTAAAATACCAGAAATGGGAAAGTTTTGCACTGAAATGGAAGACTTTACGGTATTTACAAAGAATTACATATAATACTTGCGTTTGATCCTTTATGAGAAAATACTACTGGATTCGCAATATAACGGTTGAAAATAATTGAAAAGCCATCATCGAATATTGTATATTCGTTTCAATAGTTTTTTTACTAATCCGTTAATATTTTTTTCACAAGAGACATACATTTTACTCAAAAAATATGATTACAATTTATTGCAGAAAACAAAAAATTTTTTTTGCTGGACAGTTTTGTACGTTTTGCCGGAAATATACGAAGCTATGAGTTGTGTAAATGTCGAATGCAGTAACATATTGAATATGAATCTCTTTGTCTCGAATTATGGAAAGTCTATGTACCTGTTAGAGTTCGAGTCGCAGCAGCAGCAAGAAGCTGGTATAGTGATAAAGTATCTGAAAGAAATGTGGTTGGAAAGGATTACACAGTCGGTTAGATTACGTTTAAGAGATATTTCAGGAAAAAAATGGTTCGATCTTGAGCAAAAGAATCATGATGAATACAATATGATAAACATGAACCGATTTATATCTCTTATTACATATCGAATGCAGGTATATCTTAAAGTATTTGATTGCATATGTTTTAATTTAATACGTTTTATTTTTAATATATATAATAAAATATGTGCTTGAATTGCATGTTTATTTAAAATTAATATAGGAATATTAATATAAAAGTATCAAGTAGAAATATTAACGTCTAATTACATCATACGTTATAATCAATTAATATAGGAATATTAATATAAAAGTAGAAATATTAACGTCTAATTACATCATACATTATAATCAATTAAATAAAAATATAAATTTTTTAAAACAGATTTTCAGAAATTGTTTATCTGAAAAGGTAAAGAAAAAATATTTATTATAAAAATTTATTAGAAAATAAAAAAGCCAATTCAAGCTCGTATTAAAAATTATAAACAGGATTACAATTAAATAAACATAAATTTAAATAAATATTGATATACAATACTATTTGTTTAATTGACAAATTATATTGAATATGATTTATCTGCAATTTATTGAATATAATCTCTTATAATCCATAAAGATTCATTTTCTACAATTGACATTAATCATATTATTTTATCTGTTGCTGCAGGATGCGCTTCGGGATCTTGTGAAGAAATCGATGGCCTTATACTTAGAAATATTGGAAACTCCAGCTCTTTGTACATTAAATGTGGATGAAAATTTTGTGTGGGGTGATGATCTGATAAACACACACTTTAAATCTCCAGTGAATCCTATCTTTATTATTGATATTGCTATGAATGACAAAACTGCTTATTATTTAACGGATCTTGAATTATTTGTGGTATGGATAAACATATTTTCTTACATTTATTTATAAACTATCTAATTAAATCACTTATTTATAGATTTTTTATTTAATCAAAGATTCAATCAAAGATTATTTTTATCAAAGAATGTTCAAAATGTAATGTACACACATTCAAATTATATTTATTGTTAATTTTATATTAATCCATTAGGTTAATTGATTTTACTAAATTATGTGTCTAATTATAAGCATTAAAATATTTAATAAATTAATTTATTTCAGGAAATTATTATAGCTATATTAGACAATTCTTTGAAGCAGTGTCAACAAATTGGAAAAATTCATCCTTTCTTATTACCTTTTCTGAAATTTCCCAAAGATCTGTATCTCAGCTCGGTCGACTTATTAGAGGAACAGGTTTGTGAAGTTCGAGAACGCTTGAGAACTGCTTATCAGAAGTCTATAATATCCCTAAAGGCATATGTGAAGGAATACCAGCAATATTTAGAATTTTATAAACTGGATGTCGAAAAATATGTGGAGTGAGCTCAGATCGCTTCAGGCGATATCAGATAACTATACTTAATTGGATTTCTGAATTAGAAGGCAACGCGACTAATTAACAAAGTCGAAAAAGATCAATTATCTTTTTAATCATCACTTTTTTTAGGAATTTCAAAAAAGCAGACCACACTATTGTGGAGATTGGAGATGAAGTATTGTTCCACTTTAAGATGAAATCGATCCTCGAGCTCACACTTCCAAAAGATATTGCTATAGGACCTTTCTATGTGAATGTTCGTCCTCTCAGGGACTTTCTTATACAAAAACGACAAAACTGTTACACACAGTTACTTATTATGTTTACTGACAGCTTGAGAACAAAGATCAATGTCGTTCTGTTTGATTACGAGCAAATTAGAACGAGGCTAAGGACAACATCACGCAATATTGAACATTTGTTCGAAGAACAGGATTGGATAGAAACTGTACCACTGAAAGTGAAAAAACTAGACGAAATTGTACAAAAATTGAAATTTCAATACAACATTCTTGATCACTTCTGGTGGAATCTATCCGACGGAGACTTTGAAGCTAAATGGCAAGCTATCGGTTTTCCGCAACAAGTGCAGCTATATGTAAGATTTTCTTTGTATAAAGACATATCAATATACAAGGTGTCTCAATAACTATTATTAAATATCTTTATATCTATCAAGTTTATAGAGGAAAATCTGTGCAATCAAAATTGTATAATATAAAGAAGGCTATTATATAATAAAAATATATAATAAAAATTATATATTATATATAATAAAAATTTTTATCCAGATTTGCCTCGAAGATTTCAAGATTAACTTTATTTTTCTTTTAATGATTTGAAAATTATGATTTGTTTTTAATATAATGTGATTTTTCTAATTATTCTGCATATAAAAGTATTAAGGTAGAGATACCTAAAAATAATTTACAACATATTTTATACTTTATTCTGACACATTAATAAAGTATTAAATATTTTGTAAGTTATTAATTTTTAATAATAGTACCTTAATACTTTTATGAATAGAATAATGAAATGAATGCACAAGAATTTTTTTAGATTTTTTATATATATATATATATATATATATATATATATATATA
>NW_012130083.1:1751746-1764162 GCF_000143395.1 Atta cephalotes
GAAAAGATATCTGAAACTGATAAATTGAAATTCTAATAAATGTTCATACTACATTTTGTAATAAAAAACATTTTTTAATAAATATAAATAATTTATTTATTTTATAGTTATATAGTAATTTAAAAAGTTATTCTATTATATATATTTCTTAAAGAAGAGATAGCAATACATTACATTAATTAAATTATTATATTTATATCATTTTTAATATTTTGTATGTAATTTTTTTCACATATTATGTACAGATGGAAGAAGCAAAGAATCGCTTTATCAGTGAATATGAAAAATTTCATAAAGTACAAGTACAAGAAGAAATTCTTTTATCAGAGAGAATTGACACACTCATGGGAAACGTTATGAATGTGATACTACAGACAGATATCAAGAAAATACATGAAATGGCTATAGAAGTAAAAAGAATTTCGAAAATAATGAAAGAATATCAAGAATTTGGTTTATTGTTGAATGAACGGCAAAAATTATTCGACATGGATGTTGTGCCGTATGAACAATTAAATACATTAATAAAGGAATTCGAACCATACCAAACCTTATGGATTACTGCATCCGGTAACTAATATTGTATAAAAATATTTAAAAATGTTTAATTTTAAATTAGCAATTTTATTAATTTAATATATCAAATTAAAATTTTTATATACTGTTAAACGCAGATTGGTTAAAATGGCAGGAAATATGGATAGAAAATCCTCTAGTAAGTTTCGATGCAAATCAAATAGAAAATATAACTGCCGATACGTACAAAGCGATATCGCATTGCATAAAAGTATTTCAAGAAAATCCAAGTAAGTTGATATGTTGCTAAAAAATTTATTGAATTTTAAATGTATTGTATGGAAGTCGCAAAAAACTTGAATACAACATAGAGAAAAGAAATTATTAATATTTTGTTTATGGATTATAGAGATGATTGCTGTAGCAGTCAATATAAAGGATCAAATCGAAGCATTTAAACCATACATCAGCGTGATACAAGCTTTGCGATATCCAGGAATGAAAAATCGGCACTTTGAAGAACTTAATAAAAAAATTGGTATAAAAGTGGCACTTACGCCAACTTTATCTTTTAAGAATTTACTTGTTTTTAATATAATGAAACACAAGCAAACTGTGAAGACCATTGCAAACACGGCAGCAAAAGAATTTTTAATAGAAAATACACTAGATAAAATGATGACCGATTGGAAAACAATTACAATGGATGTTTTTCCTTATAAAGATACAGGTGCGCAAAATTTCATATAAACATTCAAATTTATTTCAAACAACTTCATACATTAAATATTATGTTTTACGTTTATCTATAAATTAGAAATAATCTTAATGTAATAAATTATAAGAAAATATATTTTAGAAATTAAAAATTTAACATCAATACTTTTGTCATTTGGTATTTTAATAAAGATGGAATTAATTAAATTAAAAAATAAATATTAAAATGTTTTATATTAGAATATCTTTTTTACATATAGTGTCTTCTTTACATATGGTTAAAATTAACATGTATATAAACATAATTTGATACATTAGACTTTTTGTAATATAAATAATATATTAATTTTTGTTTCTCACATCGTAATAATATTTTAATCTTTTTGTATAGATAAATATATCATGAAGATTTCCGATGAGATCATTACTTTATTGGACGATGATTTACTTAAAACTCAATATCTTAGTTTTAGTCCTTTTAAAGCTGTTTTCGAAAACCAAATTGATGAGTGGGAAGCTAAATTGAGATTAATTCAGGAAGTGATCATTCTATGGGTGGAAGTGCAAAAGTAACACTCATATCTTGATTTCTGTTTGTTATTACATTAGGATATATTCCCATTGATTTTGTATACACAGGCAATGGATGTATTTAGAACCAATATTTGCATCTGAAGATATTAATCGACAGTTGCCTGTAGAATCGCGTAAATTTAATACGGTGCAACGCAACTTGGAGCGAATTATGGGAAACGCTCGTGATTGCCCAAATGTATGTAATACAAATTTTATTTTAATATTTATTTTAATATTTTACGCGCATTTACCATTTTGTAAATGTGTTAGAGTATCAATAATTTTAAATAAAATTTATATCAATTTATCTTATATCCAAAAAATACGTAACCAGTATAATATTCAATTAGTTTTTAATCTATTATATTGTCAACTTTAATTTAATGTGCAAAGCGCATGCATGTGTAATTAAATTTCTTTTAACTTTTCTAATTTATTTACCAATGTAAATATTCTTGAAATATAATTGTAAATATATTGTTTTTTTTAAACATAAAAAATGGATAAATAATTTCCACATATTATTTATTTTATTCTCCATTATTCATTTTTCTAAAATTTTCTAAAATTTTTCTTATATTTTAAAAATGTACTTGCATTGGTTAACAAATTTAGCTATTTTTAAATATAATACGATATTTATCGTAAAATGTTTTGTGTAAAACTTAAATATTAAAAAAAAAGAAAAAGAGAGAGAAAAAAAGAAAAAGAGAAAAAACAGATATTTTTTAATAGATGTAGATAAATATATAGAATAATTTATATAGATAATAAATATTTAAATAAAAATTTTCTTAAAAACTTTATTACAAATAATGCAGGTAATTGTAACGTGTACGGATAAAATCTTATTATCAACTTTGAAAGAATGTCTCTTGAACCTAGAAACTATTAAAAAAGATTTGTCCGATTATTTGGAGACTAAACGAATGATTTTTCCACGCTTCTTCTTCTTAAGCAACGATGAACTTCTGGAAATAATCATTCAGTCCAAGCACATTCAAGCGATCCAACCATATTTAAAGAAATGTTTTGAAAACATGGAGGATTTGAGATTTGAGAATTCAGATCTTAGAATAACGAGGATGTATTCTGCCGAATATGAAGAAGTTGTGCTACGACCGCCGATTTATCCCGAAGGAAATGTGGAGGATTGGCTAGGACAAGTTGAGAATGCGATGCGCAATACCCTGCGAGAGATCATTGGCGAGGCCCTCGAAATAATAGAAACGACACCGCGAAAGGAATGGGTGTACATGTGGCCGGGACAAGTAGTTCTTTGTGGAGGTCAAGTACATTGGACTGCTCATGTGGAGGAAAGTATCACAAACAACACTCTGCTCGACTATTATAATTACATGTTGCTACACGTATGTATTGTACTAACATCATGTTACATTATGTTATAAGATAAACAGTGCTTGCGTTTACAGTGAACCGCTAATATTTTCATCCAAATTAAATAAATATTTACTAGCGTTATATATTTCGCTTTTACTTAAAAATCTCGAGAACATTAAAATATGCATTTAAAAATCGATTGTATTAAAAAGCGTATCTTTTTCTTATTTTTTCTTTCTTGCTTATATTTCTTTATACTTGCATTATTTTATTTAAAAGTCATTAAGTAAATGCATCTCTCAACAATCTCTCTATAATGACATTCTCTTATGCAATAAAAAATTCAACAGTTACTCAAAGTAAGGTCAACTCGATTCTTTGAAGCTTTATCCTGTTCATGATATTAATGAGCATAATTTTAATGAACGTTCGAAATCGAAAACTTCTTTTCTTGAGAAAATAAAGAGATAGCTGCGTACATATGCGTATATTTACTATTCATTAAAGATAGTTTATTGTTTTTTCTCATTTTCTAGTAAGTAAAGAATAATTGGCTCATAACAGTGTACACTTGAGTAATATTTTATAGCTTGAAGAATTGCAAAAGTTAATACGCGATCCGCAAACTGAAGTACAAAGATTAATGCTGGAGGCCGTAATGATAATTGAAATTCACGCCAAGGATGTTTTGTATAAATTGATTCAAGAGAAATTAATCGATATCAATGAATTTGAGTGGATCTCTCAATTACGATATTATTGGGTTAATAACAAGGATTTGAAGATTCGCGCGATAAATGCTGAATTTCCGTATGAGTAGGTTTATATGATAAATGTTACCAAAACTATTGAGAAAAGAGATACAACTGTTAATAAATTTTAAAACTGATTTTGACAAAAAAAAGTTAAATATAATTAAAGATTTCAATAGAATGATAGTTTTTAAGAGAGATAATTTATAAGTTTAAATATATTAACTTTCTTACTGAATTTTATTTAGAAGTATTATAATAATATATAATATATTGAATTATTGCACTAAAACAAGTATATAGCTAACAAAGTTTGTGAATAGATTAAAACTTACGCGCTTGTCCGAAATTGTTTACCTCTTCTATACTAGACAAGGAAATCTGCTCTTTAAGTCGACTACTCATTGTCTCTACGAATCTGATAACACTTTAATTACATTCCTAAACTCGATTTAAGATACAGATACCATTTTAGAGTGTACCTCTTTATTATTTATTTTGGAAGAAGTATTATTACAAGATCTTAGAAAGCTCTCATATTAATTTCCCAGAATATAGGATCTAAATAAAAAGTTCCTTCTTGAAGCCATATTACCAACTTTAAATATTATCCATATAAAATATGTATTTTCCATACAAAATATGTATTCTTAAACATTTTTCTCTTAGTTTAACATTATTTTTCTTTTTATAGTGTTTATCATATAAGAAAATGAGAACATTACTGAAGTTAAAATTTTCCTTGAGGAGTCCGGTAACAGAGTTTAAATTTTTAAATGCTGATAGATATGATTACATGAAATATCGACTATATTACAAAAAATGTAATTTTTTCAGAGTTTTTCAGTTTAACAGATTTTTTATTAATTATTTGATAATTATTTCCAACATTTACATAACTAAGACAAAGTTATTCTTTATCTTTTTTTTCCTTCAAATGAAAAATATATCAAATTATCTTGTGAGCTGAGTTATGAACTGTCAAAGTTGCGTAGTGTGAATTTGTACCTATGTAAAGCAAAACATGTACACGAATAAAATGTTAATTTATATTTTAATTTGAAGTTGATTTTCCAATTAATTAATATCTTAGTATTGCTTTGCTTGTTATAATTTGATTTCAATGGAAATCTATTATTAATAAATTCTACATTATTGAAGTTATTACATTTTTTATGTTTTTTAGTTATGTTTTTTTATGTTTTTGTAGATACGAATATTTAGGTAATAATGGAAGATTGGTGATTACACCTTTGACCGATCGCTGCTACCTCACTCTTATCAGTGCATTGCATTTGAAATTCGGTGGTGCATTAATTGGTTCGGCAGGCACCGGTAAAACGGAAACTACAAAGGATCTCGCAAAAGTATTCGCGATTCAATGCATAGTTTTCAATTGTTCTGATCAACTGAACTTTCAATTTATGGGCAAATTTTTTAAAGGACTTGCCAGGTAATTTATAAGTATTATCATACATACATATTTATAACATATCATTAGCACTTTGTAACGTGAAAATTACGTTAACATGAATCAATTAATTTTAATAGTACTTAATTAAATCCAACATTTGTAATGTTACATAGCACCGGTGCGTGGGTGTGTTTCGATAAATTCAATCGAATCAATGTCGAAGTTTTATCCGTTGTAGCGCAACAAATCATGACTATTCAAAAAGCACAGCAAACACGAACAAACAAGTAAGTAAATGAAATGTAAAATAGCTTAACACAATTTAGGAATTATATAATAGAACGGATTTAACAATGACTTCTTTCAGAAGAATATTAAATTGTCATATAATTTTAGAGAATTTCCTAAGTAGCATGTACTGGTTTATTATGTATACTATATATATATAATTATTATATGTTTTTTAATGTATCTAATATTTTATAATCATTTAGAAATGTGCTACTTAAGTTGTCAGAATTTGAGCAATTTAAATGTTATTTAATTATAAATCGTTTGATATGAAAGATAAATAATTTATGTATAATTTTAAAATTCTTCTTATAAAGGTAAATTCTTACTTATTAAAATTATATTTTTCTTATCTTTGTTCTGTCATATTTTATTATATGAGTGTATATATATGTATATATATGTAGACATCAAAACATATTGTTTAATTTAGCAAGTTGTCATATGTACGAAATAATTAATTTTCTATAAATTACAAATCGAATAATTTATAATATTGTATACAGAATAATAAAATTTAATAAGCCAAAAGATAACTAAATTTATATTATAATGTATTTATAATTCAAATCTTATTATTCCACTTCGATCCTGCCATCAACACAATTAATTAAATTTTTGTTTTCAATTTACAATTTATAATAATATTTATTTATAATGATATTTATATTACTCTTGTATATATTAGATAATCCATTATATTAACATGTAAAATATTTATATGTTTCGCGGAAACATCTTATTATATCTATTTCTTCATATCTAGATTCATTAGAATATTTCGTGAATGCAATTTTAACGAAACATTGGCATTCTAATAATAAATCTGAATACGGAGAGATAATCCGCGAAACCCATATATAATCTGCTTTACGAGAGATTTACCATCTTTCGCTTATAGGAAGCGGCATAACGGGCAAACAGGGAATGTCGAAATTATTTCAACCGCTCAATTTTCTAAACTCGGACTCGAGCATACGGTATTACGTATATGATACAGAATATTATACATCCCAACTTCGCCGCTATAATGTTGTCTCCTATGCGCGAAAGATAATAAATCTTTTATTAAATAGAAAGTATAGTTGTACAGAAAGTATCCGTGAAATAGCTTGAAAAATAATACGCATAATTTCTATGCAATAAAAATAATAATAATTAATATGTAATAGTTAATAAGTAATATTAATAATTAATTTTATAGATAATAATTATTAATTTAAAAAAATATGGTTATTAAACACATACACACACACACACACACGCGCGCGCGCGTTTATATATTTACTACTACATTCTACTACTAATTCTATAATTTTAACTACTATAATTTCTTTAATTAAACAAATTAAAATGAGGCTTGAAAGATTCTATTAGTGAAAAATATATAAAGAAAGCCTATCAAAGCTGACATCAGCTGTTCGGATGCATAGAATCTCTTTATTCTTGTGTGAATGTATTAAAAACGAAATAATAAACTAATTTCACTCTTTCTTTAATTAATTCCACAAAAGAACAATGTTTAAAAAAAAGTGTATTTTGCTCATTATCATCATGGAAACGTAAAGAAGATAATGAATCTTATTGATTTGAATCTGCTGAACACAATGGTATTAAGTATTGCTTTTTTTAAAAAATCGTTTTTTATGAACGCACAGATTTCTCTTCGAAGAAGTCGAACTTACATTGAAGCAATCTTGTGCTGTATTCATCACTATGAATCCTGGTTATATGGGTCGAACGGAGTTACCTGACAACTTGAAAGTACTTTTCCGTCCGGTTGCTATGATGGTGCCAAATTATGCTCTCATCGCTGAAATATCTCTATTCTCATATGGCTTCGTGGATGCCGCAAATCTTGCCAGAAAAATCACGACGACTTTTAAGCTGTGCTCAGAACAACTAAGCTCACAAGTATTCTTATTTTTATTCGCCATTTTCTTTTCTGCTTTTTTTTGGAAAAAATAATATACATAATATACATTTTAATAAAATAAGTATTACTATATATTTCATATATATATATATATAATAGAATTGTGTAAAACATACATAAAAAGATACGTTATAAAAAATACGTTATAACTATCTCATTATGGTAGATTGTCATATATAATTAATAATTATTTATTACTTATTAAAAATTAAATGTTAAAATAATTAATTTATATCACAAAGAAAATTCCTCTGTCATTTAAGCTCTTTTAGATATATTACAGCTACTTCCCAATTAGTTAAGCTTTAAGAAATTAATTAACATTGCGATTTTAATTAATTGTATCTAAAATATAATATAGGACCATTATGACTTTGGTATGTATGCGGTAAAGACTGTTATTGTGACTGCTGGGAATTTGAAAAGAGAACAGAAAGATCTTGAAGAAGACCAAATTTGTCTACGCGCCTTGAAAAATTTTAATGTGCCCAAATTTTTGAAGGACGATTTGAAATTGTTTAACGGTAAGTTATATGCATATAGACATACGCTATTACATTTTCTTCTTGCCTTTTAGATAATATATTAAGTAAATTAATTTCGTATCGTAATCTGTGTACATATCTGTATAATATTTGTAAGAGGAATTAATAAGTTGGCATCCATTATTTTTCTTCTTTTTTCTAGACATTGTATCAGATCTTTTCCCAAAGCTAATCGAGAAACCAGTGGATTATGGAATCCTAGAAGCGGGCATCCGCAGATCTATTAGACAAATGGGTTTAGAAGACGTCGATGGTAAGTTTACTTTTCCATTTATAGGTACATTTAATAATAGATACTTTTTGTATTTAAATATTACAATATTAAATCTCGATATAAAAGCAAAGTCAGTTTATAAATATTTTAAATATTTTAATACAAAGAAGCTAAATAATTAAAAAATTTAAAACCTAGTTTTGAATAAATTTTGAAATTTAAATATTTTGCACATATAAGAAGATAAATCTTAACTTTTTCAATCTTTATTTACTCTCGGTTTAATTCATCGTAAGTATAGCTTACATTTATAAATTTTGATTGTGCCATTATGATGTTGTTAAAGGTATAGATGAGATACGTTGAAAGTATATTAATGAGCAAGAAAAAAATATAAAATTTATATTTGCAATTAATATTATATTTCACAGTAATAAACAGTAGAATGCATAACATATGCATAAACAAATTATTTTAAATTTATGAAAGTATTTCAAAATATAAATGTGTTTTATTTCTTTTTTAATTAAAACACAAATATGTATATATGCAGAGTATGTATTTAAATGTATAAATTAGTTTGACTTTTTGTTGCCTTATTTAGCTTGCGCTTAAAAAAATCTGTAAATTGTTTGTTAAGCTACAATAGCTGTTCTTGGTTTTGCAGTTGAGGAATTATTTATCTCTTCTTTTTATTTGCAAAAAGTTAATTAAAATCGATGTATTTCAATAAACACGCGATAAAAATATTTATTTTTATAGCTTTATTAATTTACGCTTTTACATATAATAATATGCAAAATAAAAAAACGTTAATATATGGACATTTATTATACATATATTAAAATTTGATATACAAATGTAAAATGTATTAAATATTTACAAAAAATATTTTCTATGTGGCAGATGGCTTATAATGTACAACAATTATATTATAATCATGCAATTAACTTAAACATAAACACAGAAACTAATTAGAGATACATAAATCAAATATTGAATTACATCAAAAATCTCTCTCATTTCCATATTACGAAATTATACAAGTTAAATAAATATTTGTCAATTACATGATTAATATTGGAGAATTTATTTATACGAAAACTTTTTTATCCTTTTTTTTCATCTATTTATTACGCAAATAAATATTGAGATTTTGTATAGATATATAGATTTTTTTATTAGCTTGTAATATAAATGACAAACAAAGAGAAATTATGAGAAATTATATTGATTATATTAATTTAGTAATATAAATTATTTAAATATGAATAATTTAGTTATTTTGCACACAATAAAATAAATAGAATTAAAACAAATTTTATAACATTATTATATTTTTCTCATTGACTGATTAAATTATATATTTATTGAATAATAAAGCAATAACCATTACTATATATATTATACATATAAACTTTTAATAAACTTTTATATTAATAGAAAAAATTATATATATTTTTTTGTGTTAAATTCTTTTGTGCTGATAACTTAAAAAATATCCATATATAGAGAAAAAGAAGAGAGCATAAATTTTTACAAAGTGAGAACCTTATTATTAATTTTTCATGATAATTATCCATTTTACATCTTCTTATCGCGCAAGAAAGAGCATATTTGGAGAATAATACTTCGCAAAATTATTGAGAATTATAAAAATAAATGCAATGTGCACAACGTGTTTTCGCACAAAAGCATCCAATTTGAAAGCGCATGCTAAATATGACAATGCGAATTCGATCGATACTGGCATTCACAGCTTTCGTAACTTGTCTGGCCATGCTTCGCAGAATCTATTGAAGTTGTAACTCTAATTACAGACTTTGTGAGAAAGGTAGTGCAGCTGTACGAGACTATTTTGATGCGTAACGGATTAATGCTCGTAGGTTTAACCAGTTCGGGAAAGACTAAGGTAAGTGATAAGCAATTAATGAGATAAATATAGTAAATCTCTGTTATCTCAATAAATATCGAGATGAAAATTTTTCCAATTTCTTGATTGAGCTTATTAGTATTCCAATTTAATACTTCTATATTTCAAAAATGATTTATTTCAAACTATAATCAGACAACAGAGAGAGAAATTTGACTAAATCAATTAATTTTACGATTTTAAAAAATCTTTCTCAGAAATTTATAAATAGCTCGAAGCTTTTTGAATTGTTTAAAAAGGATTTCTACATTTTAGAATAATTTAAGTACAAATTTTATATTATAAATTTTAATATTATAAATATTATATATTTATAATATTTTAAATATTATATATATTATAAATATTATATATTTTAATATTATAAATTAAAGTTTGCAAAGTAGTATTCTTTATTACAAACTATTTACATTAAATATTTCAAATTACATTTTTGCTTTATTAATAATTATAATTTTTTGCTTATTAATAATTATAATTTCGCCTTTTTCATAATCATTTATTTTTAAATATATTAAATATATGTTTAAATATATTAATGTATGTAGTTATAAAAATTATGTTCAATATAGAAACATGCTTATTTTTATTCAATACTCTAATCATAAATTTGATTACACTACGCAAAAACTTGGAGAATGTTATTAATGATGATCGATGTACACCGACCATGCTATAATATCCTTTTTAGATTAATATGTTTGCCGGTACCATGTATCCCTGGCATATATAATATGTATATATTTCCTCTGGATACAGAAGGTTCTATATATTTAGAATATTGGAAGGGGGGGAGGGGGCGTCTGAAGAAACATCTACATCCTTTAACTATAATAAAAAAACATACAGCACATTACATATGAATAAAACAAAAAATTTCTTTTAAATTAAAAAATTTTGGAAATGAACCATACATATGGTGTCTCACAACTTATACTGTACAATATTTCTTTAATATATTAACATATTTTGAAAATAAGGTAAAATAAAAAATCCTAATACAGAAATATCGAGACAATAATTAATTTTTTAATTATTACCAATCAAAGATAAGCAGTAACATTGCTTAGAATTCGCTCGATGAAGTTTGTTACACAGACATGCATCGATCATCTCTTTACAAGATGTGTAATTATGACGTTGCTTCGTACGAATTCTCTGTACGTATTATTATCTTTGAAAATTATTATTGACCTATTATAATTTAAAAACTATTCTGACATTTTCATATTAGAATTTTTTACTCTATTCCAAAATAAATTATTATAATATTATGTGGTAGTTATGAAACATTCTGTAAAACACAAGTAGCTTATCTTCAAAAAAAAAATGCGGCGAGACAAATTCTAAATATTTAGAATAGGAAACACAAATAACAATATTATTTTCTCCAAATCTTTTCAAAAAACAACATTAATTTATTTACACAATATATAAATAAACAATATCATTTAAAGAATAATATCCATAAATATATATATATATATATATATATATATTATATTATATAAAATATATAATATATGTACATAAATGCTATATAGTCGGTATAAGATCATTTAAATTTGTCATATTTCAATCAGGTGTAGACAAACTACATATAAATAAGTTCTGAAATACAAAAGTTATTCTTTAAAACTTTTTTTTAGAATAAATCTGACTTTGAAGAGTGAAATATCACTCTTAAAGATTGAAAATTGAGCCACTCTTTCACAAGACTCAATTTTTATTCTTTAGAGTGAGATTCCACTCCAAAGAATGTAAAAAGTAATTTTACAAGATTTCAAAAGATCAGCATAATATCAGATTGACATAGATCGATTAGATTAGACTTATCGTATAGAAATAATAATTATTAAATATTATTATATAACGTTCTTCAATCTTTTAATAAATTTAATTAAAATGATGATGTTTAAATGAATAATTATATCTATTGATAAATAGATTTTATAATAATAAAACATATAGCAATCATGAAATTTGGTTTGTTTTATCTGATAGTCTTTACAGATAAATATATCTGCACGCAACACACACATATACATGTATATTTAATACGTATTTTTTCCTTAAACATATATTTAAAATATGTATATTTAATATGTATTTTTTCCTTAAACATATACAATATGCTATATACAGGAATGCATAACACGTTAACCACATGTATCGTATATA
>NW_012130083.1:1766431-1767693 GCF_000143395.1 Atta cephalotes
AAAACTGCATTTTATAAACGATTGTCATATAAATTCAGACGTTTTAGTAAGAAGTTTATGAAAATATTAGACGTATTATTGATTAACATTCTTGTATTGATATACGAAGTACGCAGTTATTTGATATAAATAAATGGACTTTGTTATATAAAATGAATAATTTCATGTTTTACGCGTAATGATCATGTACACGTATTACGTGTAAAACTACAAGGTTTCTAGTGTTACTCTTTTTATTAATATTACGTTGAGGTACAAATCCGTAAAAGAGAATTCACATTCAAAAACAGGTTTATTCGAGATTTTAAGTGGAATTGCATCCCAAAAGAATATTCTCTTCCATGTGTTACGGATGAAAAATTTTTTCCCGGTGATTTCCCTAGGCGAGCTGGTCAATCGATCTCTGTCCTAATTGTGCAAAAAAGAAAATCAACGCAAAAGAGACGTGGCAACTCGAGTTCTTTTGCGTTTGAGTTATATACCAATAACACATATGCAACTATGTTTAATGGTTTTTTATCAAGAAAAAATAACGTTCTTGGCAGCGTATTTAACAATTTTTTTTATTTCTATTTTTTTGTTTCTCTAAGCTTTAATTAAGCTTTATTCTTATAGTGAAAAATTAGTTTAATATGATAAATTTTAACATCAGGTAGCTTCTTTTCTATAAAACATTAAAAAAAAATATCAAAATTCTTTTCAATTTTACTATTATACAATAATTGATTTTTATAATAGTTTTTGGAAACTATCGATTTTTCGAACTTTTATTTTACAACCATTTGAAATAAATTTTAGATTAGTTAATTATTATATTTTATCATTACTGAAATCTTAGTTATTTTAAATAAGACTATATAGAAAAGTTTTAAAATATGATACTCTTTCATTTACTTTAATATCACATAAAAACTTCAAATTATAATTAATAACATTATTATGTTAAGAATGAAAAAATTAAGTCAGTAGAAAAAACGTACTAATATTCGAAAATTCATACATTTTCCCTGTCTATATTGTAAAAGTAAAGTATCTTACATTTCTTTTAATTTTAAAAGAAATAAAAAATTTTAATAATATAAATTTTGCGATCATCTCTTTAAATTAAGTAACATGAGAACAAATTAAGTAATTTGAGAATAATTGCCACAATTCGTTGATTACCCCAGTGATAATTCTCTTACATTAATAATTCATATCCACAGAACTGATTCTATGAATATATGAATATTTCATGCATTCTCTTTCTCTCTCTCTCTCTC
>NW_012130083.1:1773165-1776078 GCF_000143395.1 Atta cephalotes
ATATATATATATATATATATATATATATATATATATGTGTGTGTATATATATATATATATATATATATAAATAATTTTTCATATACAAACTTTATTTATATTGTTCATTGCTAATTTGTGAAAAGTGCTAATAGTGTGAAAGTATAAGTTAAATTTAATTTAGAGAAAATATAATTTACTCAAGAAGAAACATTAGAATTTGCATTATACTTTTTCAATTTATAGAGGTTTGAAGAATTATGAGATGTTTGCAATTTAACTCTTGCAATCGCGAGTCATTCGAAGTGTCCAAGCTCAACTTTCACTTTTTGTTATACTTATATTTCACTCGTTTCGAGTGATATTTCACTCTTCGAGTTTTAGAGAGAATATCAATTATAAGAGACATTGATAAATGACATTATCTTCCCAAGATCTAATCATCTCTTCAAATATATCAGTCATAAATTATATAACATAATAAATATGTATTTGCTGTTTATCATTTTCCTTAATGTATTTTGCCTATAAGCAATATTAAGAATATTTATATTAATATTTAAATATTATACCATCTGTTTTATGCATTCTTAAAAATAATAAAATAATTTCAATAAAAAATTGGATATAAAAAAAAGTAATGCGAGTGTCATATTAATAGTTATATCTTTATTAAAAAAGACATCTATATTAATAATAATAAATTATATAGATAAAATTTATGAAAGCTTAGAAAAATTTTGTACATCTATTTATTTTTAATAAATTGCATTATTAAGAAATTGTGAAATTGGTTATAAATAAAATGCAATATAATTTTTGATTCTAGTTTATTAAACAACAAATATTACAGATTTAGTTTACGATTGTTTACATATTTATTTAAAACTAATTGAATTATGTTTCTTACACTACATTACATTTATACATTGTTTTATACTGCAATTTAAGAGATGACTTATATGGAATGCAAGTTTATGTAAATGGATATGTTGTATACAGACGCGAGTTTCACAAGATGCGTGATAGTAACTTAAATAAATACAAACGAAAAATACGCAAAGTATAGCGTTATGCATTTACCGATGCATAATGGTTAAACTATATGCACATGCAATTTGTACATAAAGAGCGGATAGTATGCTTTTTAAAACGCTTTATAAACATGCATTTTCTTGCAAGCCACATAGTGAAGAAAAGAAAGACTTTTTGTATTTTTTTCACGACACGTATAATTAATTTATAATAAATGATGATTTTTATTTCGATATATTTATTATTTAAAAATCTTATCGTCATATCAAAAAATACAAAACTAAATATTTTTTAATATAAAACTGTATTTAAAAAACCTCTTATACTAATATAAAATTATTTTAGATAAAATATAAATTATAAAATATAAAATATTTATGAAAAATTGATTAAAATACAAATGTAATATATGATATGATTATGTAGTCAGCATTTGATCAGTATGGTATTTAGACAAAAATATTTCTAATTTAGATTTAAAAATAACAAACGAATGATTAATTTGGACAATTTCATTCAAATTTTCAAGTACCTTTCGATTATTTAAAATTTAATAAATTGACAATAATGAGTGCGTTTAGCGAAAAAATTGCTCACTGAGCGGTTCTTTCCGCTGAATGCAGCCAATGATAAAATCGAATTTTATTAATTAATTTTAATTAACATCAAATTACAATTTTTATATTTACAAAAATATATATCTTTAGCACAATTATGCTCATAAGAAGAAAAATTATTTATTCCATTAATACGTGCGAAAAGCTCCAACAATTTATTTGATACTCTGTATTCGTAGAAAGTGAATTATTTACGGAAATCCTTGGGGTGCCAATCATAGTAACATATCCCATAAATACCTACTCATCTTTCACCATTTTCATTATGATCACATTTCACTAATAGAATGCTGTGTCCTTAATTGCGAACTTCTATTCACTTTGATAAATTTTCTTGTCAGAATGATTTTGTTTCTCAGAAACATCGATAACATAGAAACTATGGTTATATGTATTATAGATTTGAATAAAAGTTTTATCCAGCAAATACAGAAGTTAAAATTTAATTACATAATGCCGGCGTACCACTGAAATATTTGTTGCAAAAAATGACTATGTCAATATTATCAGAATTTTAATTGTTCCAATTTCATATCCTAAAATAAAAAATCGTTTTGCTATACAGTCAAAATAGCTCTATTCAATTAATCATTTTATTAATTTATTGATCCCTATCGATTTCTTTCTTTTAATAAATCTATAGTTAATATAATATATTTAAACATATTAAATAATATGCGTTTAATTAATAATAAAAAATTATTTTAAACAAAATTTTTTCTAAAAGATTACGCAGTCAATCTAAAAAATTATTCTATACTTTTTATTATCTCACCGTAAGAAATTAGTTGCCTTCCATTTAGTAATATTCCATTTAGTAATATTACAATAAAGAATGATACTTGTGTTATTAAGCTAGGCTTACTTCCTTAAATAGAAGACATCCAGTATCTCTTATTCAATTTTACTACGATTTTTATTAGACGTCTTATACATCAATAAAAAATCCATATATCATCGGTCAACCTTCAACTCAACTTCAACTAACTTCAACAATTCGCTTAATAAAGAGCAATTTTACACATCAATAAAAATGAGTTCACGATAAATGTAGTCAATTGATAATGTATAATATTATCGTTATTAAAATTTTATTTAGAAAAACATTTGCATTAAAAACACATATTTTTAATTAAAATTCAATTTATTAAATTATAATTTATTTATTTTCTAAATTAAAATTATCTTTTTTAGAGTTATTTATTTATTTTAGGATTAAAATGATAAAGAAAGGAAAATAAAAATTGATATGATAAAAAATGAAAACTCTGTAGTCAAATGC
>NW_012130083.1:1780577-1782805 GCF_000143395.1 Atta cephalotes
AGTCATTTATTTTATATAAATATATATATTTAAAATACATACAAAAATATTATTCCAACTTCTAACTTTGAACATAATTGATGCATCTCTTACATGGTTGACTTATTAAAAAAACATTATCAATGGAAAATGCCATTCAAGCTCCAATCCAATTTATTAAAAGAAGTGACATTATTATATATTGATGTAAACATGTTTATGAAGATAAAGTGCACTATCATCTCAAGGAGATAGATAAATTGACTTTGTAATTCTATATCTGCGCATTTTCAACGTTATTAATCTTATCGTGGCGTGCAGCAATCAGTAAAATTTTGCTCATGGTGCATGTATCACATCGCAATAAATACATGATAAATACGAGCTAACCGTTTCTATTTTCAGTTAGATAATATTTCTAACAATTGACAAAATTATTAAAATAATGTAATTAGTAATTTTGTGCTTCTTCATTTGCTGTGATATCGACGCTACTTTAACAATTAAATGTGAACATCATTTCATTAATCTGAAATAAAAACTTTCTGTTGACAACAATCAGAAAACCTAATAATAAAAAACATTTTTTTCTTGCAACTAATTTGGAAATCTTCGTCACGATGGAGTCTTCTACTTTGCTTTTGACTATTTTAACAGTGATTATTTGTTTATATTATTTTGTTCTGAATAAATTTAAATCATCTTACTTTGAGCAACTGAACATTCCTCATCTGCGACCGATTCCATTGTTGGGTAACATGACGCCTTTTGCTTTTCGACATATATCTCATATGGAGCTTCTACAAAAAATGTATAATCTCTTTCCGGATGCAAAGTTCTTCGGTCTCTACGATTTTTTAACGCCAATCTTCGTTATTCGTGATCCAGATTTGATTTCCACGATCGCTATAAAACAGTTTGATAATTTTTGCGACCACCAAGGCTTTGTCAACGAAATTCTTGATCCAATAGCTGGCAAAAATCTGTTTAATCTGCAAGGAGATCACTGGCGCGAAATGCGAAAATTACTTAGTCCCAGTTTCACATCCAGCAAGATGAAGATGATGTTTGGACTTATGTGCCAATGTGCCGAGAACTTAACCAATTTTGTGATAACGCAGTCCGGAGAAGCAGTCAAAACGTATGATATGAAGGACTTGCTTTCCAGATACACTAATGACACAATAGCTACGTGCGCCTTCGGAATCGAGGTAGATTCTTTTAAAAATCCAAACAACGAATTCTTCTTTCTTGGCAAGGAGGCATTAAATTTTAATAAACCGTGGATGGCTTTCAAGTTTCAAATGCATCTCAACTTCCCGCAACTTGCGAAACTTTTTAAGCTAAGAATGTTTGGTCCAAAGGTAGAGAATTTTTTCAAAAATGTCGTTGCCACAACAGTGAAAGCCAGAGATGAACAGAGAATTGTTCGCCCAGACATGATTCAATTGATGATGGAGAATAGAAACAATGATAATGGACCTGAGTTCGATATCAATGAAATGACCGCCCAAGCATTCGTTTTCTTTCTCGGTGGATTCGACACCATATCAACAGCTATGTGTTTCATAACGCGCGAAATCGGTATCAATCCTGATGTTCAAGAAAGATTGAAAAAAGAAATCGACGATGTTCTCAAACAGACTAATGGTGAACCTACCTACGAGGCTATTAATCGCATGAAGTATTTAGACGCCGTGATAAATGAAACTCTGAGACTGTATTCAATAGCACATTTCCTTGAAAGAAAATGTGTCAAAGAGACTGAATTACCACCAGCGACTCCGGATGGCAAACCAATCGTGGTAAAGCCTGGAGATCGCATATGGTTCCCAGTTTTCGCTCTGCATCGCGATTCAAAGTACTATCCGCATCCAGATAAGTTCGATCCAGACAGATTCATTAATGGTGATGTAGACAACTCGGTCTATATGCCATTTGGTATTGGACCCAGAATCTGCATAGGTAACAGATTCGCTCTAATGGAAATAAAAATCATGCTGTTCTATTTACTATGGCATTGTGATATTGAACTCGACGTCAAAACTAGAATTCCATTGACGTTGAGAAAGAAAACTCTAGCGTTGTGGCCGGATGGAGATTTTTGGTTGAAGTTACGACCGAAGAAATCGAAGATTCCAATTACACCATGTTTATCAAATGGACATAGAATTGAGGGACAGTAATATACATATTTACAATTTGTTTCAAGCATAAAATTATATATTTAATGTTGATCATTTAAATTA
>NW_012130083.1:1786859-1789703 GCF_000143395.1 Atta cephalotes
AATTACAATTTAAAAAGAAGTTATTAATTTTTGTATTAATAAAACTACCTGATATTGCTTCAATAATTTACAGTCTTAATTATACATTGGAGAGATTAAGGCTTGTTGCACAGTTTTTATAATTTCAGCATTAATTTTTTAAACTAATTATGATTAAAATATGTACCATGATAAAATGTAATATGATAAAGAAAATTTTTCAATATATATGTTAGGAATGGTTCTGTACATTGTCTTGTTACTTTGTAATAAATAAAAGTTGCTGCATTATATAATATTTGTTTCGATAATTTAATAAATTTTAATTAATATATATCACAATGTAAATTGCCTCTAGAACAAATGGATCTATATTAAATTAATAAAAAAAAAATCATAAAATAAAAAACAAAATGCTGATGTGTATTCTTAATAAACCGTATCATTTAAATGTATATTACAGAAAAATGAACAAATATTGATATAAAGAATAAAATTATCTAATCAATAAATAAAAACACGTTTAATATAAATATAATGTTACATACTGCTAGAAATGTTATTGCTGCTAAAAAAAATTAACTTGCTCTATTTTGGATTTTACTTCAAGATATATTTGATATATTGATTTCAAAATTTTGTGATATTATTATAAAAAGACGCGATATATAACGACAAAAAAACCGGTAAAAAATAAAGAAACAAATTTATAATTTCTGATTCAGCTTAATTTACTTTTAGTTCTGCCAACAGTCATAAACTTGAATTTGGTTTACAATTATTATATTTCTACAACTTATCCATTCACTCTTATTCATCCACTCTTGCACTCTCTCTACTCATAACTTAGTTTTCCCTTTTCTTCTTGTATTTATTCCGCTTAATTACATTATCCTCTTAATTATAACTGAATCACGCCCATCGCTCATAATTTCTTTTATATATTTAGTCTATTTTCTTATACTTACCATATATATATATTTATATTCATTCATTCATATTATACTCAACAACAATTATTTGTAATTTTTTATTTCAAGCAATAATTTTCTAGATATAGATAAGAGTTTACATATAGCCAATTACAAACTACGTTTAGACGATCACCTGTAAGTGTGATAAAATGAATCATCAACGCTAACACATCGTATGTGATTCATGGACAGATATACCTTGTATAAACAAATCGAGTAGATACAATAAAAATTAGAAAATATTATAGACCAGTTGCGGGATTTTCCAAACGATAATTGACGCTATTATATATTAATTAACAACAGCCAATGAGAGCCGTGCTTTTTTCTACGATTGTCCTGCTATTGCCTGTCACTAATTAACGACAGTCACTAATTAGCGACAATCATCAATAAGATGTTTAGAGAAATCCGCTACAGAATTGTCCAAGATTGGGATTTTTTGTCTGAAATTGAAATGTATAGGTATTCACGTCCATTATCATTTCTATTTTACACTTCATTGCAGTTTTGTCACAGCGTCCGAACCTTTCGATTATTTAAAATTTAATAATAATAAATTGACAATAAGGAGTGCGTTTAGCGAAAAAATTGCTCACTGAGCGATTCTTTCCGCTGAATGCAGCCAATGATAAAATCGAATTTTATTAATTAATTTTAATTAACATCAAATTACAATTTTTATATTTGCAAAAATATATATTTTTAGCACAATTATGCTCATAAGAAGAAAAATTATTTATTCCATTAATACGTGCGAAAGGCTCCAACAATTTATTTGATACTCTGTATTCGTAGAAAGTGAATTATTTACGGAAATCCTTGGGGTGCCAATCATAGTAACATATCCCATAAATATCTACTCATTTTTCACCATTTTCATTATGATCACATTTCACTGATAGAATGCTGTGTCCTTAATTGTGAACCTCTTTTCACTTTGATAAATTTTTTTATCAGAATGACTTTGTTTCTCAGAAACATCGATAACATAGAAACTATGGTTATATGTATTATAGATTTGAATAAAAGTTTTATCCAGCAAATACAAAAGTTAAAATTTAATTACATAATGCCGGCGTACTACTGAAATATTTGTTGCAAAAAATGACCATGTCAATATTATCAGAATTTTAATTGTTCCAATTTTATATCCTAAAATAAAAAATCGTTTTGCTATACAGTCAAAATAGCTCTATTCAACTAATCATTTTATTAATCTATTGATCCCTATCGATTTCTTTCTTTTAATAAATCTATAGTTAATATAATATATTTAAACATATTAAATAATATGCGTTTAATTAATAATAAAAAATTATTTTAAACAAAATTTTTTCTAAAAGATTACGCAGTCAATCTAAAAAATTATTCTATACTTTTTATTATTTCAGATTAAGAAATTAGTTGCCTTCCATTTAGTAATATTCCATATTACAATAAAGACAGGACGATACTTGTGTTATTAAACTAGGTTTATTTCCTTAAATAGAAGACACCCAGTATCTCTTATTCAATTTTATTACGATTTTTATTAGACGTCTAATACATCAATAAAAAATCCATATATCGTCGGTCAAACTTCAACTCACTTAACTTCAACAATTCGCTTAACAAAGAGCAATTTTACACATCAATAAAAATGAGTTCACGATAAATGTAGTCAATTGATAATGTATAGTATTATCGTTATTAAAATTTTATTTAGAAAAATGTTCGTATTAAAAACATATTTTTAATTAAAATTCAATTTATTAAATTATAATTTATTTATTTTTTAAATTAGAATTATCTTTTTTAGAGTTATTTATTTATTTTAGGATTAAAATGATAAAGAAAGGAAAATAAAAATTGATATGATAAAAAAAATGAAAAGTCTGTAGACAAATGT
>NW_012130083.1:1793152-1803039 GCF_000143395.1 Atta cephalotes
AGTTAAAATTTAAAAAGAAGTTATTAATTTTTGTATTAGTAAAACTACCTGATATTGCTTCAATAATTTACAGTCTTAATTATACATTGGAGAGATTAAGGCTTGTTGCACAGTTTTTATAATTTCAGCATTAATTTTTTAAACAACTAATTATGATTAAAATATGTACCATGATAAAATGTAATATGATAAAGAAAATTTTTCAATATATTTTTATGTTAGGAATGGTTCTGTACATTGTCTTGTTACTTTGTAATAAATAAAATACGAAGTTGCTGCATTATATAATACTTGTTTCGATAATTCAATAAATTTTAATTAATATATATCACAATGTAAGTTGCCTGTAGAACAAATGGATCTATATTAAATTAATAAAAAAAAATCATAATAGAAATAAAAAACAAAATGCTGATGTGTATTCTTAATAAACCGTATCATTTAAATGTATATTACAGAAAAATGAATAAACATTGATATAAAGAATAAAATTATCTAATCAATAAATAAAAACACGTTTAATATAAATATAATGTTACATACTGCTAGAAATGTTATTGCTGCTAAAAAAAATTAACTTGCTCTATTTTGGATTTTACTTCAAGATATATTTGATATATTGATTTCAAAATTTTGTGATATTATTATTATAAAAAGACGTGATATATAACGACAAAAAAAACGGTAAAAAATAAAGAAACAAATTTATAATTTCTGATTCAGCTTAATTTACTTTCTGCCAACAATCATAAACTTGAACTTGGTTTACAATTATTATATTTCTACAACTTATCCATTCACTCTTATTCGTCCACTCTTGCACTCTCTCTACTCGTAACTTAGTTTTCCCTTTCCTTCTTGTATTTATCCCGCTTAATTACATTATCCTCTTAATTATAACTGAATCACGCTCATCGCTCATAATTTCTTTTATATATTTAGTCTATTTTCTGTTATACTTACCATATATATATATTTATATTCATTCATTCATGTTATACTCAACAACAATTATTTGTAATTTTTTATTTCAAGCAATAATTTTCTAGATATAGATAAGAGTTTACATATAGCCAATTACAGACTACGTTTAGACGTTTACCTGTAAGTGTATTGAAATGAATCATCAACGCTAACACACATCGTATGTGATTCATGGACAGATATACCTTGTATAAACAAATCGAGTAGACACAATAAAAATTAGAAAATATTATAGACCAGTTGTGGGATTTTCCAAACGATAATTGTCGCTATTATATATTAATTAACAACAGCCAATGAGAGTCGTACTTTCTTCCACGATTGTCCTGTCGCTAATTAACGACAGCGACAATCATCAATAAGACGTTTAGAGAATCCCGCTACAGAATTGTCCAAGATTGGGATTTTTTTGTCTGAAATTGAAATGTATAGGTATTCACGTCCATTATCATTTCTACTTTACACTTCATTGCAGTTTTGTCACAGCGTCCGATGCTTGATTTGAAAGACGACATTAATCTGAAATCGTTAAAAGTTTTTGACCTATGTCTTTTACTATCCCTATAGAGTGTATAATATTTCTTTAATTTTAATATTTATTTAATATTAAGTAATATCTTAAGCATATTCTTAGAATATTAAATGTAATTAATGTTACTTAATATTAAATAAATATAAGCCTATAGGATATATTTAAAAGTATTCTGTTACTAATATTATAAAATACTATTATTCATACCTTATAGTAAACATATTATAATATTTTATAATATTAATAACAAAATACTTTTAAATATAATGAAAGACACAGATCAAAACTTATTAATGATTTCAAGCAAAAAATCTCGACCTTGGACAGCTCTTGTAGACTATATAAAAACGAGTATTGTATTTATTATCTCATTAGAAAAGATTGAATTGATTATTAAAATAAAACATAATTGACTTATAAATGACTCTAATCTTATTTATTTAACAAAAGCGACAATGCCATGTATTGATATAAACTTATATAAACACACCCAAAAAAATATTCTGCTCCGAACAGGAAGAGTGGGAGGAGAAAATTCCATTTAGCATTTCCTCTAAGCAAAAAAATCTTACATTAATTAGTGTATTTATAACAGGTATTCATCTATAAAAATGAGGACATACGAGCTATGATTAAAAATTAATCCTTCCTCTATAAAAAATTCTCATAATAACTCAAATAGCCTTTTAAAATAAGAGGATATACAATATACTAGCGGCACGCTTATTTTATTGTTAGAAATTTGTCATTTAAAATATGCGTGCATGTCAGTATATGTAAGACATTTTTTTCTAATATTGAGAGGATTGCAATCCTAAATTCAGCATTTTTAGTTATGCAAAATTCCTTTACTTTGTAGAGTATCCTCGTGTGAGATCATATATAAATAGAAATCTTCAGACATAACACGGAACTGCTAAATATGTTTTTCAGGCAGAATATGTTTTTCTTTTGAGTGAGTAAAATAACAAAGAGCTCGTTCAAGAAGAAAGATTTTTTTTTATAGTGTTTTTACTGTACAGTAAACATATATATATCACGACGTATGTACATAATCAGTAGTAGAAGCTCGTAGTGCATTTCATCACTAGTCAATTTGGAATTTATATCGCGATGGAACTCTCTACTTTACTTCTCACTGTTTTAACAGTGAGCATCTGCTTATATTATTTTGTTTTACGTAAAATATCCGTTAAATTATCTCATTTTGAACAACTAAAAATTCCTCATTTGCGACCGATTCCATTATTGGGTAACATGACTCCTTTTGCTTTTCGACGTATATCCTATATGGAACTCTTACGAAAAATGTACAATCTCTTTCCGGACGCAAAGTTCTTCGGCCTCTACGATTTTATGACGCCAGTCATCGTTATTCGTGATCCAGACCTGATTTCCATGATCGCCATTAAACAATTCGATAATTTCTGCGATCATTCCGGTTTCACCAACAAAACTTTTGATCCGATAGCAAATAAAAATTTATTTGACTTGCTTGGAGATGACTGGCGCGAAATGCGAAAACTTCTTAGTCCCAGCTTCACATCTAATAAGATAAAGATGATGTTTGGACTTATTTGCCAGTGTGCCGAAAACTTAGTCAATTTTGTGACAACACAATCCGTAGAAGCTGCCAAAACGTATGATATGAAAGACTTACTTTCCAAATATACCAACGATACAGTGGCCACGTGTGCCTTCGGTATTGACGTGGATTCTTTTAAGCATCCGAACAATGAGTTCTTTTTACTTGGCAAAGAATCATTCAATTTTGATGGCTGGTTGGTTTTTAAGTTTTTAATGCAAAGAAATTTCCCGCGACTTGCAAAACTCTTTAAACTGAGAATGTTTGGCCCAAAAGTAGAGAATTTTTTTAAAGATATTGTTGCCACCACAGTGAAGACCAGAGATGAGCAGGGAATTATTCGCCCGGACGTAATTCAATTGATGATGGAATCAAGGAACAATGATAATGGACGTGAGTACGACATTAACGAAATGACAGCTCAAGCGTTTGTTTTCTTTCTCGCCGGATATAACGCCATATCAACAGCTATGTGTTTTATGACGCACGAAATCGGTGTCAATTCGGATATTCAGAAAAAATTGAGAGAGGAAATCAACGATGTTCTTAGGCAGACCAACGGCAAACCTACCTACGAAGCTATCAATTGCATGAAGTATTTAGATGCCGTGATAAATGAATCTCTCAGATTATATCCAATAGGACCTTTTCTTGACAGAAAATGTGTTAAGGAAACTAAATTACCATCAGCGACTCCGAATGGCGAACCGATCACAGTAAAACCTGGTGATAGTGTATGGTTTCCAAATTATTGTCTGCATCGCGATCCAAAGTACTACCCGCATCCAGATAAATTCGATCCAGACAGATTCTTTAATGGAGATGTAAACAACTCAGTCTATATGCCATTTGGTATCGGACCTAGAATGTGCATAGGTAACAGGTTTGCCCTAATGCAAGCAAAAGTCTTGCTGTTTTATCTACTTTGGCGTTGCAATCTCGAACCGGACATTAAAACTCGAATTCCTATGATGTTAAAGAAGGAAATACTTCTTATGATGGCGGATGGAGGTTTTTGGTTAAAGTTGCGAGTGAAGAAATTGTAGGCTTCTGTTAACACAATGTTTATCGAACAGACATAAAATTAAGGGATAGTACACATAGTAATAATACATATATTTACATTCTTTTTAAATAATTATATACATAAAATATCTTTTAAATCTCTTTAAAATATCTTTTAAAATATCTTTTAAATTATAACACGAGCTTTCTTTTTAAACATGTACAAATTCACCTTTTCCTCAATTAAACGTGTAAAAAATTAAAAATTTTATAAAAGCTGTTATTTTAAATATGTATAATTTTTATTAAAAAAAGATAAAGTAAAAATTTCTTAACACTTCATTTCTTAAAATGTTATTATAACACACAATAATTCTTGTACTCTTAATGTAACATACAATTTTTTTTTATTGTTTTTATTTATATAAATTACTATAGATAAGTTTTAAAAATAATGTGTAATAGATGTTGATGTTTTACTTATTTTATATTAAATAAATTAATAAATTAATAAATTAATAAATTAATAAATTAATAAAAATAAATTTTATATTAAATTTAAGCTAGTAACACTTGCATAAAGTATATTTAAAGTATAATACAAAATGATATTGTGTGCAGTACAAATTGATGTTAGATATTTTAGTTCAGTGAATTTTTGATATATAAAAAATGATATATAAAAAAATAATAGATATAAGCAGTTTCTAATTATTGTTAATTTACAAATTATTGTCTCTTTACAAAAAGTTATATGTAAAGGATTCAAACAATTTTAACAATCTTTTTTAATTAAATCTAATTTTTATAAATAAATATAAAATTGATATCACAACAAAAAGTTTATTTAAAATGAAAAATCTTTACTTTCAATAGCATAATCGAAAATAAAATTTTAAATCGTTATTTCAGTAAAATTACATAATAATATTTAAACAATCTGAAATCTTAGCCTTAAATAGAGGAAACTAATGCTCAGCACATTTTTCACTTTTTCGGCACTAGCTTTCTAAACAATTAATTAAAATATTTCAATTGGTTAAAATATATCAATTGATTAAAATATATTAATATGATAAAAAAATCCTTTTTTTACATTGTATTTTCATATCAGGAATGGTTACATCTGTACATTATATAGTTTATTATATAGTTTCTTCGTAGTAAATAAAATATGAACATGCTGCATTGTATAATCATCTTACTCCTATATTGAAATAAATTGATGTAGATATATCGCGGTATAAGTTCGCTGTACAACAAATTATAAGTTATTAAGTTAATGAAAATCTAATAAAAATAAAAAGCAGATCGCAGATATGTACTTCTTTTAGTAAACATATTTTTTAAAGTTACTTTATAATGATCAAATAGCAAGTGTTATTTTTATAGAAAAATAAATATAAATTATTTTAATTGTAATATATTTTAATACAAAGATATTAAATATAAAATATTTTATCAGAATTAAGTTGTAACTGAATGTTCACGCATGTTGCAAGTCTAGCTAATCTTTCCTAAAATATGAGCAAAAAAAACGCATCCCTATATATCCTATCTCTATATATGTAATTTTAATCATTTTACTATAATAAATTACTGTTATTTCTCAAAGTAATATGTATAAGTAAAAATTACATATAGTAATATAAATATTTCTTTAATTAATAATATATCCCTTATTAATTAATAATATATCCCTTATTTACTTCCTCAAGATAAAGAATATTATTACGAGATTATGAAACGTTAAAAAAATTATGTAAATCCTCAAATTTTTCTCTTCTTCTTATTGTAACATTTGCTTGATTTTTATCATAAACTTGTTTGATTAAAATGAAACTTAGGAAAAGGAACTCACATTATAAAAAATACATTATAAAAGTTACTTTGCAGTAACTTTTCCATTATTTTCTTTGCCATAAATACATAAATGGAACGCAATGCCAAGTTGCTTGTTGTGCCAACAAGCATCGGTCTCCCCTATAAAGAACACTGACATATTTGCACATATATTCTTTGATCATTTTCCTTATTGTATAAAGTATCATATCATATTTTATCTCATTTTATCATATTTTCTTGAAAAAAAAAACAAAAGACGGATTAACAAAATTGTTATGAAACTATACATTTTTGACTAAAACTAATTTTCAATTTATTTTTCGTTAGATTATTCGTTATATTATAGGATATTATAGGATTATATTGATGTCAATTTGTGAGAGTACAATACATTTATGTATATATTGAACACAAACATAAATATATATTGAAACATAAACAATAAATAAAAATTCGTATAAAAATAAAATTGTTTAATTATGAAAGAAAAATATCTTTATATAATATTACAAACTGTTAAAAAAACAATTTGCTCTATTTTGGTTAGATACATTTGGTACATTAATTTCAAAATCTTGTATCAGTATTACTATAAAAAACGTATGATTAAAATAAAAAATATATATTTATGATTTCTAATAAAAATAACAGTTACAAATTTAGTTGTTGCATTACTCCTATTTTTACTAGATACACGATAAATTAAAAATACACTAAATATACACTAAACATAAGATTATATAAAGAACAAAAGAATAAAAAAAAATAAAACATAAATTCCTATTATACTTTTATGACTTATGTATCCAATTGAATAAAGACATAATAAATATTATAAATTATTTAAACGATATTGTATCTATTACTTCATTAAAAAACATTGAATAATGATATTGTGTGTGTTAAAATAAAATACTCTCTAATTGATCTTTTCTTTAATCTAATTCATTTAATAAAAAGTGATAGCTGTCGTATATTAATACTGCGCTTCTCTTAGGGTCGAGACGATCTCCAGATAAATATTTATGAAGAATGACGAAGAAAGAATATTATTATCTCTAAAGAGATAATACCCAAGCAGAACAACAAGTCATTAAGATGTCAAAATGACTTCAGAATAATCATTAAAATTCATTTTTCAATCATTTCCGAGTCATTTGTTATTCTGACGTTATCGTGACTTGTTGTTCTGCTTCAGTAAGAAATATGACTTCGCAACATTTATGTACTTTATATTTAACGCAACTTTTGATATTATTAATTTTATTGTGGCGTACATACAGCAGTTAGTAACAGAATCTCGTTCGTTATACGCGTATCTCATCATCAGTCAATCCAAAAATTCTTATCGTGATGGAACCTTTTACTTTACTTCTATTTATTCTAACAGCGAGTATCTGCTTGTATTATATTCTAAATAAGTTATTTTTTAAATTATCTTATTTCGAGCAACTAAAAATTCCTCATGTACGACCAATTCCAATATTGGGAAACATGGCGCCTTTTGCTTTTCGACGTATGTGCCATATGGAGCTTCAACAAAAAATGTATAACCACTTTTCGAACGCAAAGTTCTTCGGTTTCTACGATTTTAGAATGCCAATTTTTATTATTCGTGACCCAGATTTGATTTCCACAATCGCTATAAAACAGTTTGATAACTTCTGCGATCACCATGGTTTCGTCAATGAAATTCTCGATCCGATAGCCGGCAGAAATTTGTTTAACCTAAAAGGGGATCACTGGCGCGAAATGCGGAAACTTCTTAGTCCCAGTTTTACATCTAGCAAGATGAAGATGATGTTTGGACTTATTTGCCAGTGTGCAGAGAACTTCTCCAATTTTGTAGCAATGCAAACCGAAGAAGCTGCCAAAACGTATAACATGAAGGATTTACTTTCTAGATACACTAACGATACAGTGGCCACGTGTGCCTTCGGTATTGAAGTGGATTCTTTTAAAAATCCGAACAACGAATTCTTTTTACTTGGCAAGAAGGCATTAAATTTTGATGGCTGGTTAGCTTTCAAGTTTTTAATGCATAGAAACTTTCCGCAACTTGCGAAACTCATCAAGCTGAGAATGTTCGGTCCAGAGGTAGAGAATTTTTTCAAAGATATTGTTGCCACCACAGTGAAGACCAGAGATGAGCAAGGAATTGTTCGCCCGGACATGATTCAATTGATGATGGAGACCAGAAACAAGAATATCGGCCCTGAATATGACATTAACGAAATGACGGCCCAAGCATTTGTTTTCTTTCTCGCCGGATTTGATACTATATCATCAGCTATGTGTTTCACAACGTATGAAATCGGTATCAATCCTGATGTTCAGAGAAAATTAAGAGAGGAAGTTGACGATGTTCTTAGGCAGACCAACGGCAAGCCTACCTACGAGGCTATCAATTGTATGAAATATTTGGACGCTGTGATAAGTGAAGCTCTCAGATTGTATCCAGTAGTATCTTTTCTTGATAGAAAATGCGTTAAAGAAATCAAATTACCACCAGCGACTCCGGATGGTAAACCGATCACGATTAAGCCTGGAGATAGCATATGGATTCCGAATTTCAGTCTGCATCGAGATCCAAAGTACTATCCGCATCCAGATAAGTTTGATCCAGACAGATTTCTTAATGGTGATGTAGACAACTCGGTCTATATGCCATTTGGTATCGGACCCAGAATCTGTATAGGTAACAGGTTTGCTCTAATGCAAGCAAAAGTCATGTTGTTCTATTTACTTTGGCGTTGCGATCTCGAACCCGACATTAAAACTCGAATTCCTCTGGTATTTAGCAAGAAAATGTTTCTCATGATGGCGGATGGAGGTTTTTGGTTGAAGTTGCGAACAAGAAAATCGAAAGGTACTGCATTATTACATAATGCTTATTGAACGGATATATAAATTTGAGGAACAATGAATGAATCATAAATTTTTTGTTTTAAGCATATTAATGATATTATTAGATGCATAAGTTTCCGCAATCTTTTTAAGAGTATATTTATTAATATAAACAAATATTTCAATCAGTAGTATTTTTTTTTAATCTATCACTTTTTGTAATCTTCCAGGCAGTTTACGAATACTGCGGTAAAATAATATTGCAATTCGCTTTGAAAAGCGATTTATTGTTCTCTTTGAAATCACTACATTTAAATTTATTAAATCAATTTCGGTTCTTGATAACACACACAATATTATTTCTTTAAATCTTATCAATTTTTCTTGTTGTTTGAGTGGCGATTATAAAGATAATGAAAAGTGTAATCGTGAATATGTACAATATTTTTTCAGCATTCACTTCCAATTAAACTAAAAATGTAGTTAATTTAATTGCAAATTGTTATATAGCTTTCGAAATACAAGTTAAGCAATTTTAATGAAAGAATAATTGAACGCCAAAATTTAAATACATTTTTATTAGTACATCTAAAGTTGGTCGCGAAAGAAGTTATTTATACATCTAATATGTAGGATTTAAAGTTGATTTAAATTATAGTGATTGCTAAATTAGAGTGATTGCTTTAAATAAACATGTAAGTAATTAAAAGTTTTAGAGAAGATATTTTTTTAAATATGCATTATTTTTTCTTAAAAAAGTAAAATTTCAACATTTATCAATTTTAATAAAATATAGTAATTATAGTATCAGTAATATATACATTCAATTGCTTTTTTATTATGTTTATTTATATATGTATAAGTTTTGCAAATAATAATGAATATTGATTTTGTATTATTTCATATTATTAATACAGTTTACTTTTTAAGAAATATAAATTTTTAAATAATAATATCTAAAGTAAAGTAAACATTTTAAGTTAATGATATCTTGAGAACATAAAAAAAAATTTTAAATACGATATGATAGAAAATTTGCGCTATTGAGAGAGAGAGAGAGAGAGAGAGAGAGAGAGAGAGAATAATAAA
>NW_012130083.1:1803059-1832310 GCF_000143395.1 Atta cephalotes
GAGAGAGAGAGAGAGAATAATACAAAAATAAAATATTGTTGAATGTTTTAATCTGACTAATTTTTATATTAATTTTGAAAATTAAACATAAAAAAATGTGAGCATTTTATTATTATTTGATTATTATATCATTTTAGAATTGATTGTATAAAATATTTGAGAGAGACTAAAAAAAGAAAGAATTTTAAAATTTAATTTAATTTTTAATCTAAATACAAAATTAATAATTAAAAAAAGATCTATTTAAAATATTTAAAATATTTCAAAGAAATATATCATAGTTTCGAATTATAATTCAAAATATGATTTTAAATCGTTTTGTCAAAATTAATAATATTACTTTGACAGTTTGTAAGAGGAATAATCAAAGTTAAAGGAAATTAAAAATTTTGTAGGAGAAAAAAATTATTTTTTTAGATTATATTTTTAAATATTTTATTATATATTTTAAAATATTAGTTCGATAGAATAATAATGAATTTAATGTTTTCTTTGAAACAAAACATACCTTGTACAATTGCATAATAAAGAGTACTTCGATTAAAGATTATAAATGATAAATTATACAATTCTATTTAGTTTCATTCTTTAACCACGTAAAGAAGAATGAAAAGTTGGAAAGAAATACACATATTTTTCTAGTTACGTAATGTATTTATATAACGCGTATGTATGTATGTTAAAATAGTATATAAGTAATTAAATATCTTATTGTTAAAATTTGTTACTATCTTTAAATATAAACAATTAAAAAAATATATTAATTCTTTAAAAAAGGAAAAGAGAGAAAGAGAGGGAAAGAATTGAAATAAAATTTGATTATAATCTAGCTTATACGTAGTATAATTAATTACAGTAGTATAATTAATTTATGTATGATGCTTTTAAATATTAGGTGTTGGAAAAAGTTCATGGCGTTTTTCTCGTTAGATGTAACGGGAAAAACGCCACGAACTTTTTCCACACCTAATAACTTATAATATATTTTGTCTAGAATAATGAAGTATTTTATCATTATATGTATATTAAAAATAGTACATTGATACAGCAATAAATTGTTAATTAAGTCTTAGAAATTTTTTGTCTGGCCAGATAAAATAAACCTCTGTAAATAAACAAACTCTCGAAAGTATTTCCAATTTTTTAGTTAAAAAGTTGCTTAACTTCTTGCAATTAAATATAAAGATGACTCTATAATATAAAATAATATTGTCTATAATATAATATTAATTGAGTAAATACTTATTCATTGTTTCGACATTTATATTTTTATTTTTACTTATTGACCATGATAATGAATATATACTTTCATCTTCAATTACTAATCATGATAAATTATGCATTACTTATTGCTATTACATTGACTAGTTACGGCATAATTTTTTTCTTACACTTGGACTACGTTCTTTATGCGTTCTTTATTCTGCGATGTTGTGTATAACATCGAGATATATCAGAAATGATACGGTCTTTTAAACTAATCTACTTTTAATCTAATCTTAATACGAATGATAAATTTTATGTGTTAATAATTCTTAATATCCAGTAATAATTGTTATATACATGTTAGAATGATAAACTATCGTTTATTGATGAATGGAAATATTTTCTAAACTTCTAAATAAAAGATTTAAAAACTAATAAAATCAATAGTGACACACAATACAATAGATTTATTTACAGAGAAGAAATAATTTTTTATATTTTCGTGTTGCTGACTGATATTAACTGATATTGGATTACGAATCAGATATAAAAATCACTTGTGAATTCTGAAATTAAAATTAGAATTTTCATGATTCTAAATAAAAAGATAGAATAAAATTTTTTGTGACAAAAAAAGATCTTTGAATAAATTAACGAACAAAGAAATCTATGATCATTATTGCGCGCGAATGCTTATCAAATAGATATAAAGCTGAAAATGAAGATGAATCATATTCATAATTTATAAGACTCAAGTACAAGACCATATATAAAATTAATCCTGTGAATTATTATTTTAGTCACAGTTTAATATTATAGCTTTTATTTTTTCATTTAAGAATAATTGAAAGAGAAAGAGAGAGAGAGAGAGAGAGAGAGAGAGAGAGAGAGAAGAAATAGTATATGTGTAAGAAAAATAAGAAAGTAACAAAGTAAAAATTTAATTTTATTATTTTGCTGTTATCACGAAATAATTAATAAAAATATTGGATACATATTGTTGTAAGTTAGAGATCGTTTGGCGTTGTATCGGACACTTATGTCTGAGGAAAGATAAATTAAAATTTCTCGATGTTTCCGCGATAAATCCAACGTTTTATCATATATTGCAATATCTTTCTTTTATTAAACTTATTAAAAGTTCTTTATATCTTCTATTATAATAGCAATACATATATATATATATATATAAGCACAAAATTATACACTTGCAGATTAGCTAACTGTGAGACGTTTTGTCAAACAGCTGACTAGAATGCTGCGCTTTATAGTAGAAATGTCGGATCGGTAGGATAACCATATCATCTGTGGATTGCGGTCCGATTCATACTCATAACATTCATGGAATAATTTCGTTCTTGCTGTTTACCAAAGTTAAACAGGGACAAATGATGCCTGTGTGAGTATGAATCGGACTGCAGCTCTAAACATGCCCACTACAATATGTGCGTCACTGACGATCGATTTAGTTGTTTTATCACATCATCACATAGTTTGTACACTAAAAAAAATATTTTAAGTTTTAATAAATCATTTATTTGAATAGTACCAATTAAATATTTATTAAATATGAAAACATATTTATTTAGTACAAGAATTGTTAATTTAATTTTACAACTTTTTTTTAATTGAGTAAATATTTATTTACTGTAAATAAATTTTTAGTTGGCTCTGTTCAAATAAATATTTATTAAAACATATTTTTTCAGTGTAGTGACAAAATGTAATTTTTAATCGATTCAATAATTTTACTGCAGCACGATAAAATTACTGAATCGGTTAAAAATAATATTCGACAATTATATCGTGTGAACACACATGTAAAATGTATTGCATACATTTTACGTAGAACACGATAAAAAAATCTATTTGACATAACGATCAATTCGATAAATTATCGTATCATGTAAATGAGTCTAAGGAAAGCCATTTATCTATTTAATATTATTTTTTATTATATCTCGTTTTGTATTAAATAAATAACTATATATAATATATATATTTATTCATCATTTCTCATAGAAATGCTTTGTAGAGAAATTTCAAACAACCAGTAAAACGGTGGTATAATCAATTCCATTCTGATACATTTCATGTTCATACAAAATGTATAACCTAAGAGAAGACATATTCGATACAGTGTCCATTTATTTTCACAAACAGGAATGCATTTCATGTGTTACAAATGTATTTTATGCATATTAATGTGTAATACCCGATAAATTATCACATCAATATTCGATGAACTATCGCACCTTTTATCACCGCAGTTATAACAGCGAATTTAAATAGCCTCGTAAATTTAAATAATTTAATTGATAATATTAAAATTTAAATTAAAAAGCAAATTAAAATTTAAACGTTAAGTATGGATAATTTATATAAAATTTATAATGTAAATGTAATTTGTATAAAATTTATATATAAATTTATGCATTTTTCATTTTCATATTGATATGCAAAATGTGCATATGTCTATATTTAATAATACACATTATTAAATTTACCATAAACAAAAACAATCTAATAGTAAATTTGTTTTCTTATTAATTAGAAAATATAAGCTTCTTAAGTATAAGTTTAAATATAAGCTTCTGCTCCAAAAAATTTTAATACTATTTTTCAAATGTTATTTTTTATACTTTCTATTTTTGGAATATTTTGATGATAAGCTTCAAAATATGATTCTTTAAAAATAAAATTTAAACAAATTAAACAAAATCTGGCTTATTTCGAGTTTACAATTACACTGACTTTAATACAATTAACATAACATAAATACTGTATAATAATTTGTAATGTAAATACTGTATAATAATTTAAATATAATTAATAAAATAATATAAAAAATATAAAATTACAAACGTTTCGGCTTACAAAGCCTTCTATAAAGCAAAAATACATTATTAAATTAACGAACCAATTAGATAGCGCGAAAAGTAAGATAGCGAATTAGCAAACGTAAGATTTACTTTGATGAAGTTTTAGCTCACACACGATATTATTATAAAGTTAAATTAATTTCTTTAATCTTCTTTTCTTATTATTATTATTATTATTATTATTGTTATTATTATTATTATTCTTATAAATAATTTATCTAGTTTGTACAGTAAGATAAATAATATAATACGCAAAAACATTTTAAGATTACTTATTTGTATGCTGCTTAAATTTTACAAATTGTTTATCTAAAAATATAATATAAATGATATAATTTATTGATTATATAATTTATTAAGTATATATCACTTTAAATTTTTTTTCATAAAAAAATATTACGAGATAAAATTAATTTTTGTTGTCCTAGACTACATTTACACGCCTTAATCGAGTTTATAATAATATTCATAGTTATGAAATTGGCTAATTATAATCGTTCCATTCTTCCGAGAAACAGCTATGATTAGCCAATTTTATAACGAATTATTAAATCCGATTAAGTGCCGTGTAACAGATATCAATTACACTAGGATAAAGTCAGTTAAGAAATTTTTTATTCAAATTATTATAAATCTTCAATTATGATACATTAATCAGAATTTAATATGTTGCTTGTTTATCTGGCTCAATAAGCACTTATAGATCCTTAATTTTTCATAAAGGAGAAAGTTCAATTCAAAAATATGCTTTAATATATTAATAAAATTAAAATAATATCAAAAACTTATTTTTTAATGAAAATTAAAATATATCTTTAATCACACACATTAATACATATATAATAAAAGCATCACTGAAGACAGATTTCGTTTCAGCACTTTAGTTTATAATATTAAGTTAGAATAGAATACATAGCCTGTCTAATCCTTCTTTACCAGTGTTAGCTAAAATATACTTTTTATAATTTAAAAATAGCAATTTAAATGTTAAAATTAAAAAAATTAATATATTAATAACTTATATGAAAAAATACATCTGGTTTTAAATTAAGTTTTTAATTAATTCAAGAACTAATTAACACACATAGTTATATAATATTTTTTATTTTTAATGCATAAAAACAGAAAAGCGCACGTGTTTGACCATAGCTGGATACAGAATATCATATTGAGCGCAATAGTCTGCATTTTTACGCTATTTTTCACAATCATAAATGTGTTTATACGCGTTTTAGTTACTGGGAAAAATGTTGTGCATGCATAACTAGCCCCGCTTTATTTTATCTTAAAAGTTAAAAGCTTACAGAAACTAAATATTTATTATTATAATCAGGCATTTTAGAAAAATCAACTATTTATTTTATTGTGGAATTTCTATATCTATATGAAAATTTTTTACAGTAATAATATTAAAATAATTTAAAGATAAATAAAAAATAAAGTTTTTTGTACAAACTGTGCATCATGTGATTTATGTCATTGATAATACATGCTATAATATATACAGAAACGCGTAATATTCTCACAGTTGTATCACTATTGATATAGAATTAATTTATTGACACTTGAATTAATCACGTTGTGGTTGATGTAAATCGAATACATCTGAATCATGGCACTTGAAGTCATTTCATGTTACAAAAAACGTAGTAATGGACGTGGTAATTTTACTTTATAATTAAACTTTATTTTGTAAATAAACATTCAAATTCAATATATAAAATATCTAAAATATTATTTTATGAAATAATATTATAATAAATAAGTGCTACATCTTATAATGTTGTATATTAATTATTGTCTTAAAGTCATATCTTTATAATTAATATAAATATAAACTAATTTCAGATAATTTACTAATTTGTAAAATCCGTGTATTTTATATACATAAAGCAATATTTTTATTTTATACTACATTTTTATGTTCATTATATCTATGTTAAAAAAAAAAGTTAAATTTCTTTTTTGAATAATTCCAAATCCGAAATAATTTCAAAATCCACTATAATATTACATGTATAATTTCTAGTTTCATTAATAGTACTAGTACTTACAGACTGTGTATTTATTTTATCGTTTTATAAATAAAGTAAGTATAATTAATCTATTAACTGATTAATGACCACACAAATGTTTATAATGTAAATATTACAAAAAATTCTTTAAAATTTACATCATTTTTTCTTAAGCAGGATGAGATAAATGTAAAATGGTATTATCATTGTGAATGTAAATTCAATTCTTCATCGATTACATATTGAGAAATTGTACATCAATTAGTCTGACTACGTACACAATCTATTATATTACAAAGAGATTGTGGTATAAAAGGTATATAATTAAAATTATTTACAAATAATATGTGTGATGTACAGATAATTTAAGTAATTCCTTTGAAAATGAAGTCTTTCTCAACATTCTGATAATCAAAGGTCTCTCTGCTTTGTTATGCAAATGTTGGTTAAACTCAGTTAAATTAATTCTTTTCTGACTCTAAAATTAAGACCAAGAAAAAGATAAACATAGTTAGTAAGCTAATCTTAAAGTTAAGAAATATTTACAAAATTAGAAATAAATTAAAAAACTTTTCCTGCAAAAATTTTTTTTTTGTAAACCAATATGCACTATATTAAAAAAAAAATAGTAAAAATTTAAAAAAATAACAAGAAGCAATTGACAAATGACAATTTATTTTTATTTTGTTTTAAGTCTAAAATATATTTTAAAAATATAGTTAAGAAAGAATGTAAAAAATTATCGGTTGACTTGAAATGTGTAAATAAATATTAAACTAACAAAATATATCATTATATAATTATATTACAGCCAAGTATATAAAACATTCTTAATTTATTGCATTTTCTAGGAAAAGATGATAATAGAAATAAATGAAAGACTAATAAAATACTGAAGTTATTATAAAAATAAATATTAGTTTTTAATAAATATACTGTTTTTAATTCATTTTTTGTTAATCGTTTAATTTGTGAGGATACTTTATACTTATGATTAAAGCTATATTTTAAGTTATATATAAGCATTGATTTTATTCATTAATAAAACTTTCATTCATTAAATAAAAATGTTATTTTCATTTAATATTCTTTAATTCTATGGCTCTCTAAGGTTATTAATTAATTAAATTTGAACAAATTATTTTTTTATTTGATTAAAAATTCTTAATTTCTGACTCTATATTTTTAACTATTGTTAACTTATATAACACCAAATAAATATATTATATGTATTAAATAAATCTATGAAAAAATTATTCGAATATATTTCGAAATATTACTGATATTTCGTGATTGAATTCATGACATAAAAAGGCATAATCGCTGAAATTTTGTCCCTAATACTAGGATATAAATAATACGGTTTCGCTTGAAGTAGATTATGCTCTTTTTCAATATTTGTTAAAAAGACAATATTGAAAAGGCAATGTAAAAAATTCATATCAGTTGGAATATATCCAATTCTTCTTTCAATTAGAAATGTGAGATTTATTCGGAAATACATGTAAAAGAGAATGTAAAATACATAAATTATCCCGCTCGTTAATTTTATTTTTAAGGAAATCATTATCTTCTTTTTCTTTTACAATACTTTTATATTTTATAAAATTGTTCTACGATAATATTTTAAATTAAATTGTTTTATTTATGCAATTTAGTCATCAAAACAAAAAAATACATAAAATAAGAAGAATAATGAAAACATATAAATACTGAAAACATCTTAATTATTTCTAATTTTTATGTATCGATAATATTATTTAGAAAATAATTGCATTTTAATATACAGAGAGAATCGAATCTTCATAAATTAATATAATCTTACATTATGGTGTCATTACATCTTTTTATCTTCAATTCTTGTTATTGAGATGATATAGCAGCAGTTAATTAATAATAAACAGCAGCACTACGATCAACATAATAATTATGGACATATTTCGTTCAATAAAATGTTATACAAGTTTGCTGATGGAATCTGTCTTAATGCTGTTTAAATATCTGTAACTTTACTTTCTTACAACATTGCAAATGGTGATTTAGAACATCAGAACATCCTCTTTCTTAAATTAATAGAGATGCAATGAATAATATGGCTATATATATATAAATTATATATATATATATAATATATATTATATATATATATTATATATATATATTATATATATATATTATATATATATATAAATTCTGTATAGTATTTTCCTTTATGTTTAACATTTTATTTCATAATGTACACGTAATCTTATATATTACAAACTACGTAGCGATGAAACCAACACTTAGAACAAAAAGAATAAGATTTCTATAGTAATGCACAAATATAAATGAGATTAAATATGAAATAATTAACATATTGTAACATCCGAACTCCGTTTATCGCATTTCGCAACATTCGCGATTTATGATATCGTATTAAAACATTATTTAAAATCAATATTGTACTCGTAGTTATTATGTTAAACATTTGTTTTTATAAAATTAATTGGTAGTAACAGCAAAGTATATCAAAATATAATTATGCAAATAATCATGGTCAATGCAACCAATCGATTTAAATCGATCTTTTCATTGATCCTTCGATTTGCACATCATCACGTATCATCTTTAATACTTTGATTTCTCTTAATGTTTTTAAAAAATATCACTGTAAAAATCTTTTACGTTATAAAAATCTATTTAAATTATTTCCTAAACAACATAAAGAAAGAATTCTCATTTAATCCTGCATGCTGATTAATAATTATTTGTTAATATCATAAAAACTTATCAATTTATTTTCAAATATATAACTGTAGCAAAAGAGGATCAAATCAAAATTTGCTCTGAATCGAAATCTAATTCATCAATGTTTCTTCGTATATAAAAGAGAAAAATAACATTTATGGAGAAATAAATATCAGGAAATATTGGAAAAATTGCTGATAACAATAAAATGCCATACGAAATACATATTCATCGAAATACATATGCATCGTTATATTTTTTTTTTTTATTCAATCACAAACTTGTACATGATAGCCATTTTTAATAAACATATATTAATATTTTTTAAATCACTAACTATAACATTACGTACATATGTATATAATACAATATATCTACTATAATATAAAATATAAACTATAATATAAAAAAATATAAAATAAAACATTGTTTGATACTGAAAAAAATAAACAAACAAAAATAGATAAAATATATAAAATATATAAAATAAAAATAATAAAAAAAACAAAACGATAAATAACAAATTAAAAATTGAAGCTAGTAATCATCTCGTCGTTGGTCCTGGATTAGACAAAGTGTGATACAAAAAATTTTAATATTTACTTATTAAAAATGGCTGTTGTGTAGATATCTATATGTAAAATGCATCACGGAAATTAACATAAATATATACAAATTTGATCATATTGAAATAAATAAAAGTTGAAACATGTCATATATGCAATACAATATTTTGTATAACATTTTATTGTAATCAACAATTTTCTCAGCACTTTCCTGTATTACAAATATTATTTTTTTCTTTCATATGTATATCAAGAAGTACTGATTTAGTTTTTCAGGTTTTGGCTCAGAGCTATAATTTTGGCTATATAAATAATTTTTATATGAGTATATTCTCATATATTCTCTTTTATAAATTCTCTTTTATATAAAAAACATATAAATTTATATTATAATCAAATTATGCTAAAAATCAATATTTTTAGTCAATAATCAATTTGCATGTCGCATTCTTTAATTAGATATATATTGTCATCATTGCCTTTTATTCGATCAGTTCGATAAAATGATTTTATTTTCTTAAAATTATCTCTATGCGTTATAAAATAAACTTTATACTGCTTCCAATATTAATTTTCGGTAAGAGAAACGGTGACTTTAAAATTAATTTGTTCTCAAGCGATAAGTCACTAGAATTCAATCTGTCCTATGAAAGACGATAGTTTCAGTCTCTTCTGAATTGCGTCGAGAAATTTATAATATGATTGAGTACCTGAAGCGTACAAATAAACATCATAACATGAAAATCGATATTTGCATGCATAACGAGTTTATTAACAGCAATGAACTCTTGATTTCCTAATGACTAAATTTCAAAATTTATGTGTGATTAAAGAAATAATATAATAATTTTAAGTACTTTTTATATCTTTTCTTGAAAAAAGATAATTTAAATATATAGTTATCATTTAATTTGTATCAGTAGAATTAAATATAAAGAATTTCTCTATGTTATTTGAAAATAATTTAAGAATAGAACAGATTTTTATTAAATAACTTTGTAATTTTATTTTACAACAAAATGTGTGCCTCCAATCTTGATTATAAATAATTTTCCCAACATAGAACATTCCAGCAATATTGCAGCAACGTTGTAATGTTCCATACTATTTAGAACATTTCTATTTATATATATTTATATGTTATATGTTTATTTTATATTTTATATTTATATGTTTATTTTATGTTTATTTATTATATGATATATATTATATAATTTTATATCTGGTTCTTTTATATCGTATGTACACAATTTGAAAAACAATAATGAAAATCATAATCTCTTTGTTGAAATATCGATTTCTCCTTGTTTGTTATTTTAATTGTAAGAATTCTAAAATTATGCATACTAAAATGACTGATCAAATGCGGAAATCAACTGCGCGTTGTTATTTTCTACTAAACATTCTGAGAATTTCAAACTATGTACATAGCATTTAAACAGTCGACATTAACGTGAAAGAAAATGCAAATACTTGCCTGTTTAAATTAAATTGTAAGAAACGAGTATTTTTGTCATATTACAGAACATCTCTATGAAACGACTTTCATTCCTCGATGCTTCTGATGATGGAAAATCAAACAATAGGACGGTGTATACAGATATTTACTATAATAGGCTTTAATTTAATCTAAATATAAATGGCATTATTAGTAGAGTATATTGAAGTCAGAATCAAGAATACAAACATATTTTTATTTATATATTTATTATATATTTCATAATTATACTATTGTAAAGTTTAAAATATATATAAAATTAAATAATTTCCACAAAATTATTTTAACAAAATACAATAATATCAACACCAAGATACAGATATAAATATTTTTTTACGAGAAATATACTTTTTATGATAAATATCTTTCATCACGCATATTTCTACACACGCGAAGAAAAATTCTAAATATCTCTCACAATAAATTTATCTTTCGATAAATATTTTTCGAAATATACTTTATGGATATGTTCCTTTCGTATGGATTATAACGATGCCTCTAATTTGTAATATGATATATCAAGATGTAGCAATCTTTTCCGCCTCTTTACACCCACTGATAGTAATATCAATGGCAAAAAGCAGATTCCACACAATTCATAATATGTCGATAACACACACCAAGTCACGATTATAAACAACGAACAGTAGAAAGCAATGCACGCACGTTGATCCGTAAAGATGAATGGCGATTGGTTATGTAAGGTGCGAGAGTATTTATACGTCGGTCTAAAATAGTCCACAAACCACATTCGGAGGTGGCACATTTCTCTAATAGCATATGTCGACACACTTTTTATTGGCAGCAAAGATATCGAACCACAATAAAAAAAACCTACATTTGATAAATTAAAAAATATTGATGTGGTATTTAAATATTTAGCCACTCCATTTAGAAATTAGCGACTATTTATTATTTGTATTTATTATTTGTACGGCACATATTCCATGTCATATTTATTAATATAATAAATTAATTGCTCAGCCGAGGTAGATCCTGTTTATTTTTATTGTAAATCGATTTATGAATGTTTTTTATTACTTTTCCATTAATGTAATACGACTTTGAAGCATAGCCGAGTGTAAACTATTTCCAGATTTGTTGATGTTTCGGATTACATGCTTGCCTTGATGCTCTAGCCGTGTGAATAGCGTATATGGTTGATCGCGGAGAACTCAATATTTCAATGTTTACTTATTAAGATTTATGACAACACATGTGGTAAGATACTGATATATACGAGTGCTATATGCCAAATTCTGAGGTTTCATAACTCCAACAGCGATGAATCCAAGAAAATCATAAAAAATAATGTTTGCACATATTTTCTAATAATGTTATGCAAATCATACGAAATTTTGTAATTACTTAATAATTAAATTATATTTTCGTAACATTATTTCACACATTAAATTTTTCAAAATTATGAAAATGCATATAAATGCACTATAATTATATATTATTCAGTTATCCAATAGACTAACCTACTATGTACATACGTATAATGATGTAAATGCAAACTGTCACAATAACTCGAGCAACGTACATTAAACACTTGTGCATATGCATTAATCCACTTAACGTATCAGATAAGTGGGAGACATTCATATATACATGACATATATGCAAACACTGTAAGTGATTAAAAGCTTTAAAGTAACGAAAATATTACATAATATAAAATTAGTTTTACTAAAGTTTTATTGAATTTTAAATTTTGACATATATATTGTTTTAATATTTATCAGAAAAATATTTTTTAATAAAATAAAAATTTTTTCTTGAGGGTTAGCTTTTAATAAAAATTAATTAATCTGTCTAATTTCTTTATACTTGCTCACAAATAATTATAATTATCTTGGATTAATCTCAACATTAACAAAATTTGTTTTAACAAAATGCATTTATATTATAATGTCAATATAAGTATAGTTTATAAATGTTTTAAAGAAAAATCAATATACAATTCATTTAACATGAAATTTTTTAATATAAAAGTATTACATAATGTAAAAGAAAAGAAAAAAGCTTTAATCAATGTACATAACGAATTAAAATTTTTTACAATAAAGTTATTATTATGCTACAATATTACAATATATAACTTAATATAAGATAAAAGATTTCTTTATTTCTTTAAGAAAAGCAGTCTATAGAAGACAACATGAAAAGAATCTATGTTTTCCGCTAATAGCATATACGAATTAGTTGCATGCATATAAAACATCAAAACGCTATTTTGAACAGAAGTTCTCCAGGAAGGAAACTTACCGGGATTTGATTAAGATTGATGTCAGATTTCTCCCTGTTGGGACAATTTGTAGTGTAACCGGGCTCCTGATTGAATCGCCTGCCAAACTTCAGAAGATTTCTCATAATCATGGTATTCATCACGATGATGAGTACAAGTGGCACGATCAGACTTGCTATACTGTCGATAATGCTAATGATCTGCATAGTTTCTAGGTACTCAATCTTCAATTCGCACACCTCGTCTCCGCCCTGATTTTTTACCACCCCAGCAGTAACGAAGGAGTATGAGTGACTGACTAAGGCGAGGATCGTTAATATCAGAATGATGGTCTTTGCACGCGCTACGGTGCACATATGCGGTCGATGCAGTGGATACTGTACGGCGATGAATCGCTCGACGGTGAAGGCGACGATTAGCCAAACACTAAGTGAACTGCAAACTGCGCTTACATACACCAAAGTTTCGCACCAGCCATTATTGTTAAAGACTTTCCATCCGATCGTGCTATTAAGCCAGACGAGAAGCAGGGACATGAGAAAGCTAAAATCAGCGGTTGCTAATGCCGCTAAATAGTAACTGGAGCTGCGTAGCTTTAAATGCGTCTTAAGGAAAACCACGCATGACAACAGGTTGCCTACCAAGCCCAATAAAATAATGGATGGTATGTAGTACAGATGACAGAAATCCAGAAGAAAGTAGAGCGAGGGGCAAAAGCTATCCGACTCCTCTTCTATGTCGAAAATCGTGTCAAGACTGTGATTTTGATAATCGTAGAATGTTAGGTTCGACCAATCCGTCGGCGATGCTGATCTTCGAAATCGCGATAGGCCGTCAATTGTCCCCGGTATTTGTTGACATCTCAAATCTTTACTCCGTAATTTTTGAAACACGAACATGATTGCTCTCGATTGTGAGATAATATCGATAGAAAAAAAATGGTACTTCTTTCGATGCTCGTCACTTCAAGAAATCAACTTAGTCGGTCGCAATGTGCAAAATACATCAGTGTTTAAAAAACACATTGCAATATTATTCGCCATTCTCCAGACTCATTGATATGATGTTGTTATTAATATAGATCAGGTCAGTGTAGATCACAAAGTATGGAATCGAATGCCGTAGGCAAAGTGATTGTCCATCGAGAATTCCCAGTTCTTTCTCAGAGCGCATAATTCAAATGTCAATTTGATAAAATTTGTTGGATAAGGTCGCATATATTGCGTGTTTGACGAAGGCCTGTCAAAGTCATAGATATGGTTGACATAAACCACAATAATGTTCACGCAGAATTATGTTAAATATTCGAATTATATGTAATAAGCACTATAACATGTTAGTCGACAAAGATTCTTTCTAATTCACAAATGTTCAATGTGACGCTGCGTAAAAATTATTTAGTGATGACAAAAAAAATGAAGCTTTTCTAAAATTTTTTTAAGTAATTAATAATAGCCTGTAATATTAGATCAAAAATTAGATGTTGGATTCACATCAAAATCTATACATCTTTATCTAATTGGCTTTAAAAAAAATCTACAATATTAGACTAAAAGGTTATTTGATCTGACACACTGATTGCAACGCGGACGCATTCCACTTCGGACAAATGTGCGGCTAGTTGGAGGTTTTCCAACGTCGCTGACATGAACCATCGGTATTGAGCCCAGGATTGTGTTCGGACATTTGTTTTCGTTCAGCAAATATTTTTTCTGTCTAAATGTCCATTTGGGTGACATAATGAATCGTTTACACTTTAAGTTTGATTACATTCGATTCAATTACGTTCGCAACTGCATGCATTTCAACAATGCAATTTCACGTGCGTGCATTCCGTCTGCAATTAGATTCAATTTCATTTAACCGCAAATTTACTAGCTATTTTTCGGATTTCACGATAGGTAATTTGTGTTCATCATTTGGCTTCACCAAAGCGTGTGCTAATTCAATTTTGAGGAAATCGTGAAATCATTATATTCACGCCAGTTAAGCTCAATATAATATGTTAAGTTATTGAGTTGTATCTTAATAGATAGTGCTCTGATGATATAGTTTTAACATAAATTCGATATCCAAGTTAATTCCACATTAAACTGTATAATATGTAAGTTAATTGAATTGACTTACAATTTACAAGTAGAGTATGGTATCAAAAGCAATTATCGAAATGGATTTAAATACAAGTGGATGACAATAATTCACGCGCAAAATTTCATATAATACAGTTCATCTTTCATACAAAACTTTTATCCGCATAATGTATCATATTAATAAGAATAAAAACGCCTCGTCGGTCGCAATTCAATACATTTCCTCGCATTTTCATTAACGTGGTGTAAAAGAAAAACGTAATGCATTAACAGTGCGCTCAATAGCATTCTATAATTGATTTCTTAATTAAATTAACTATTGCTTTTTATTTATTTCGCATGCGACTTATTATAAATCGATACGTTTAACATATTAAAAGCTGTTCTCGCAGTTTGTAACATTACTTGATCGCGGGATAAACGCGGAAATATGATAGAGTTGATAAGCGTTTTCGCAAGAATGTAATTTCATTGTACAGTTTACTTCGTTATTCGTTCAACCTTGGATAAATTTCGAATTTCTAGTACATAGTTTGGCTCAACAATTATAATTTAAAAGAGTTTAATATTTCTCCAAATATCATATTGAAAAGATGCAGTATTGATTTATACTCACATCTTTTAAATTATACTTAAACCTTAATATCTATTAAAGTAATTTTCATATAAACATTTCTTATTTGTTGAATTTTTCGGATTATTGAATTTTTCGCATCATGCGAGCTATTATCAAATTGTTAAATTAATATTTATAACTTAAGTTAATTAATAAGGTAGAAAATATATGTAATTTTAAACAAGATATTTAAACAGATATAAAATTACCAACGGCACTTTTAAATCGTATGTTACAAAGAATAAAACCATTTATGTCATCCGATTTTTTACAGGCATTTGACTTACCGTTTAATTAAATTGTATTATTAATTCAAACGTATGTATCATTCAACACGAAGTATATTGTTCTTTAAATAGAAAATATGTAATTTTAAACAAAGAAGATGTAAAATTACCAGCGGCACTTTTAAGTCATGTGTCACAGAGAATAAGATCATTTCTAGTATTTAATTTTCTCCACACACTTTTATCATTTTAATTTTGCCTTCTCTCATTTTCTCGTTCGTCACCACACGTAGAAAATTCACAGACGAAGATTAAAGATATAATATATCTTCCTGTTGTAGCACGTTGCATAGCATTATCGCAAATACATTCAAGAATTTTCACTTTATCTGATATTTTTTCATGATTTGATTAAAATTCCACAAAAGGTCGTCTCGTTCCTTTTTATCGATCCTTAATCCCTTTAATAGCTGAAAATCCGATTTCTTTTTCTTGATACTGAAATTGTACGATTAAAATCTTGTCAAAAGATTTCCGATATTCAAATTTTTTTTGTAGCTTTAATCGTAATTAGAAAATGTAATAAATCCGTAATTTCCATTCAACTTGAAGGGAAGTCGCAAAAAATGCTTGAAAATGTATGTTTCATTTATCACTGAGAATTTACTGTCAGTTTTATCGATGCGATAATCAAACTATCAGATTTATTCAAAGATTTAAAAAAAAACTAAATTTTCAAAAAATTCGATAAAAACAGCATTCATTCTAAAATTTGCACTTTTTGTATTTAAATTTATCTTACACAAATGGAACGTCCAGAAATCTTTTGATTATTTCCTTGAGGAATTAAACCCTTTGATTTTCTAACGAGGAATCAACGCTCCAGTAAAAAATGGTATAAGTTTTAAAATACGATCCACCAAACACCACGCGTGCGAAAAATTTATTTCGCAATTTTTACACTTAATTAAAACTGTCAAAACGTAGGAAAATGTACGCGTCGTGCGTTGAGAAACGTCGACGGGTAAACTGGGGGAGCGGACCACTCTATGAACGCATCTGTGCTAGCCAAAAAGTTTCGCCGCATGCGCTTTATAGAGATCCTGCCGGCGTCTCGACGGACGCCGCTGACATCGACGTCGCCAGCGTCGTTGGTTTCGCACTATTACATGTCTCGCGATTTTCAGAAAATAATAACGAGAGAAAAGAATTCGTACTATATACGTATTTAATTTTAGATAAAATCGGAAACCATCGTGGCACTGTGATTTAAAGAATCTTCAATATCTTCGCATAAGCGAAAATATAATATTGACGTATGAAAAAAATACTGTTATAAGTTCCATGTGAAAAGCATCTCATTTGAATTTCGATTAGAAATAAATTGAGTTTTTTTGAGTCGTAAAAGATTCCTCATTATCATCTACGTGAAATTTTCTGACTCTCTATATTAGGAGAAGTATTAAAAATAACCTATTTGATATATATATAATAAATTTTTTGTTTAATGAGAGTAGGTTTTATCAAATAGGTTTGGTAAAAGCTTCAATAGGTTTTTATATTATAAATCAACAATATTTCACAGAATTTTTGGAATATAAGTATATTTTAATAAATGATACATCAATTTTAATTTAACAGAATTTTGTTTCGCAATTTCAATTTAAAGTTTAAATATTTAATGTTAAAAATTTTTAATGCAAAAAATACCGGTTCTTTATGATATGATTTTTCAAAATCAGATATTGGATACATTATAGAAACTGGAATTAAATCATTTTTTATGAAACTACACGAAAAATCTAACAATTTTACTGAAGTATTTAAATTTTAGCTAAATATAGATCTAAAATACTTTTGTGAGACTATTAAAATAATTATGTAGCGTATTCAAGCATGAGTGAATTTTGACATTTTAATGATTAGCTTGAGCATTCTACACAATTATTTTAATGTCGAACAAAATTATTTTCTGCAGATCTATCTTATTTAGCTAATTTTTTAAGTATTTTAACAAAATCATTCTTTTCATATGACAAATCTCTTACTATAGTAAATTTCTTCTACATTTCCAATAATTTCTATATGAATGCATGATATCTACCAAATATTGAATATGTTTAATTATGTATGAATTATTGATTATCGTTATTACATTAGCAAACATTAGTAAATGCTCAGCTTTTTCATAAACTTGATAATCGATAATGCGAACTGCATTAAATCCATTTTGTTGAGACAACATTAGGTTAATTTTTTATAATAAATAAAAGATCTTTAATGATTTAATTACCAGACATTCTTTTAAAAAGAAAAAGGACACATAAATATATCATTTCGATTTTATCGACTAATTCTAAGCCGAAAATAAAATATGTACATAAAAATTAATAATAATTTTATTTCCGACGTATAATGAACATAATAACTTCGATTTTTGAATCTACGAAGAAAAGCAATGTCTTGTATTTAAATTCTATTGGATATAATTTTTTCGTTAGACTTTATAGAAATTTTAAGAATCAAATATTATAATGTATTATTAAGAAAAATATAAAACTATATTATTTATTTTAATATTATTTGACTCTAAAAAATAATAATTTGAATTAATATATTTGTTTAACGTATGTATATTTTTATTTAAATTTTAATCATCTTTGCAATCACAACCCTTACTACGTTAGTTTTCGATGGCTTCGTTAGTAATGTAATTTTAGTGCTACGCTGTTGAGCAATAACAGTTTGCTAGCTTCTGCACCCGCTACAAACTACATTTGTTTAATAAGTTATATTACATGTTATATAATGAAAATTTTAACAGTTGTTAAATTAATATTTGTATAAAAAAGTAAATACCATTTTATATCACCTATTATTACCACAAAAGTTGTCTTAAATTAAGATTTGCTATGATAAAATATTTATGCAATCTGTATTTGATTAGTTTTGAGAAATAGAATAATATAATATTATGTGTTATTTGACTTACTGAATAATAGGACTAACAACGCAATGTGGAAACGGATATAACTCGAAAACAAACTTTGCACACAATCCAAACCAAACCAAATTTCGAATATGGCATGACAAACGTAATACAAACTATTTTACAGTTTACTATGCACTAAGCATTTCTATTTCTGAATAGCATTCTACGTACAGCATTGATGCGCATAGACATTTGTTGCGATAATGCTTTCGGTTTATAGCTCTAGTTTGATATATTACTGACTGATATTAACAAAAAACAAGAACATGTTGATAAAGTCTTTTTGAATGCATTAAATAAAATATAAATTTTTTTATTTTGCTCTTTTATATATAAAATAAAAATACAGATTTTAATAGAAACAGTAATTAAATAATATCTGAATTTTTTCAGTGTTACGAAGTCTTAAAGCACACATGTACAAATTTGAAAGGTCAATTGCAACCAAATGGCAAGCCGTTTACAACAGTTATTACGTATGCATTGAATCCGAAGGCTATAACAATGAGACAACTGTATGGCGAGTACGATCTCGATACACATGAATGGTAAATAACATATTGCCCGATATTATATTAAAGAGTAAAATTTCGAAATTACAGAACTTTAATTTAAAATTATTGGATACATTATTAGATACATGCTCTGCATTATGTATTTTTTTAAATTATTAATGCAAGCTTTTAAACTTGAACAATTTTTAAGATATATAACAACAGATTTAAAACATTTTTCATTTCATCAAAACAAAATTTATTTTATTAAAACATTACAATTACAAGTTTCACATTGATGAGAAATCGATAAATTTTATATAAAGTTTCTTTCTAAATATTTTCCTTTATTTTTTACTTAACTATTATTTAATTTCTTTGAAAAAAGTTTCATTTAAATAAAACTTTTTCCATTATGTTTATATATAACAAAAGAGAATAATAAAAAGGAAAGAGGAAAAAAAGAAATATTATCGAAATTATAGTCTGGTCGTCAATCGGTCAATCTGATCGGTAATCGTCAATAAAAGTTTCGGTTTTCGTTTGCTTTATAATCCAAAAAATTATTTCATTAAAACTTTTCCGTAAAATTCGCGAGATTGTAGAATTTGCAGGATATAATTAGATCTATTTTTTAGTTTTATTGTAATTAATATATATTTATTTATTGTAAATAAATATATTGTAAATAATTTTTTTAATGTGCTAAATTTAATAAAATATTTGCTAAAAAATATATTTCTATATATTATGTATTTATATATTTATATATATTATGATAAATTCTTTGGATTATTTTTTTTTTCTTTGGATTACAATTGAATTAGCATATAAGACATATTTATATGACCCATTTAGTTAGTGCAATAGTAGTGCAATTCTATATAATACCGATAAAACCAGAAAATATTTAAAATAGACACGAAATTTAGAATATTGAATGCACACGTCCGATTTGTAGGACAGATGGAATATTACCAACTTTAATACGAACGGATATAGCAACGGCAGATTGCGATAAACGATGGTATATTTTTGATGGACCAGTCGATGTAGTATGGATCGAGAATTTGAATACTGTCCTGGACGATAATAAAAAGCTTTGTCTCACATCGGGGGAAATAATGAAACTACTACCAACTCAAACCATAATGTTTGAAGTATCAGATCTTCGAGTAGCCTCACCGGCTACAGTTTCAAGGTAACGAAAAAATGTTATAAACTTTAAATAGTTTCTTAACAGTTGCAGAAGAATGAATAAAATTAATATATATATATTAAATATACATATACTGTATATAATGTACATATACTGCAAATCTTCCTCCAAGCTTCCTCTTTTTAACTTTTTTATACCATTAATTATTGAAATGTATATTATTGAAAATGGCATAAAAATTTTTTCTTTGAAATATTCAGAATATGATTTTCTTTCTATTAAATTTGTCTGCTTTAATTCAACTTGACAGTAAATAAAACTTATAACTATTAATAGAGAAGAATTATGTAAAACTTTTGCGTTTTATGTGATTTGAGTATATCTTAATCATGATTATTAATGACTAAAGAAATTATCTGACAGAGAAAATCTAATAAAATATAATAGTTACTAATCACAAAATTATTAATAAAATATATAATTAATAAAGAAATAATTAGAAAAATATAAATTAAAATATAAATTAAAATATAACAGATAGATATAATGTGTGTGTAATCGTGATCAAGGATATGATATGATGATGATATTAAATAACACAAATATACACTATTTTTTTATTATTTTTACTATTTTTTAATTTACAATAAGTAATTATATAAATTAAAATAAAATATAATGCACATAATGGCAAACTTGCTCAGGGATAATAAATAAAATATGTTTTTTATTTTAATTAAAATAATTATCATCTAATATATTGATTATGATGTATACATATATTATTATAGATGTGGTATGGTATATATGGAACCAGAAAATGTAGGCTTGCAACCTTTGATCGATTGTTGGATACGATCATTACCAATGGTAGATCAACATTTTCTACAAAATTATTTTTTATTATATTATTTTTAAATATATTTTTAAATATATAGCAATAACATATATAATAGAAAATATATAATAGAAAATAAAGAAAAGAATATTAGCTCTTGTTTTAACAAATAATATTATTTAATTAAAATTTAATTTTAATTATGTAATTATTTTTAAATATATCTTTTTTTCTATAAAAATTTATATTGATGATGGATTCTGAATTGCTAAAATAAATTGTATAAATTAAACTCTGTAGTATAATTTTAAATTAATTTTTAATATTAACAATTTCCATATTTTCCAGTTTTCAAATCAAATGCCTTCAGTTAGCAATAAATAAATAGAATTTTGTATATTTTGAGTATAATGTAATTATAATTCGTATTATTCAAGATATAAAATGCAGTTACGTAAAATTAATCTGGAAAAGTTGTTTCTGCAGACGATGAACGATTACATCGAAGAAATAACTGAGTTAACAACTCAATTGGTGCTTCCCGGTCTGAAAATTGTACGTGAGAGTTTACGAGAGATCGTAAGAACTGTAGATTCCGCTGTTGTTCAATCTTATATAAATCTAATGAACTTCAGAATTAGATCGATAGTCGGACGTGAAGAAAAAGCACCACCGAGTTTAGCTCTCCAAAATGTTATACGTAAGCATAATATGCGATTGTAACTGTATATTGTATATGAGTAACGTTAAAGATTAAGTTTATCACAAATAACAAGTTCAGAGTAATGCTTTAAGCCGCTTTAATGCTTTAGAACATGCAATTATCGCATGTTTATAGCAAAGTCTAGTTAAGTTCAATAAATTTAATTACATACTATCGGCTTCTATTCATTAAGACCTTGTAATATATGTACATCAAAATCTAAATTAAAGATCGAATCTGTGTGAAGATTTCACTTTAGAAAACTTTTAAATTAATACTAAAAATAATATGATTAATATTATGATTACTAATCATGCCTTAAATTATTGCTATTAGAAGATGAAGATAATTAGCAAATTTTTAATATTTTTAAAGTTAAATTCAATATTATATTTATTATACAAAATTACTAAGAACAATATTACAAAGTTTATATTACACAGCGGATTTGTTGTCACCATGGGCAGCTTTCGCCACTGTTTGGGGATTAGGAGCAACTTGCGATTACAAAAGCCGCTGCATATTTAATGATTGGTTAAGAAAAGTACAAAAGGATGCCCAGCATAAAATGCCATTTCCAGAAGAAGGCCTCGTATTTGATTATAGGTGTAAATTTAGAATAAAATTTAGAATGAAATAAAAAATATATAAATAGATTAAAAAATAAAATTTATTTTATATTAAGTTTTTATCAAAATTATTTATGTAGAATTTAATTTATATATATATATATATATGTACAAGAACATGTTAAATCACAGATAGATTTCCTATAAGAAAGAGAAAGATAAAGAAGAAAATCTAAAAACAGAAAATAATAATGATTAAAACGTTGATCTTTAGGGAAAAATTAAACATTATTTCTGCTAATCGATATTCGCAGATTCTTTTCAATTACATTGTAAAAAAATTATTTATAATAAGTATTTTTTTACAGTCTTACGTAATTTTATTTTTTTTTACAGCTTTACATGATTTTTTCAGATTTTGACTTTCAAAATTTAAAAAATCATTTAATTATATTAATTTTAAATAATAAAGATACATTAAATTAAAATATACTGATTTCGCAAATACCAATTAAGGAAATTTCGAATTAAATATCAATTAGAGTTATATCATTTTATAATACGTTTAATATTATAAAAATTTTTAAATGATTGTTAATACACTCGTATGTAAAATATCATGTGTAAATACTCTTATTTTTATTAACAAAAAATATTTTTCCTTTTTACAAAAATAAATATTTTATTTATAATTTTTTTATATGAATAATGCAAATTAGCAAAGAATTTAATCCTTTATATATGCTTGTAAAGTAAATGTGACTGTATATATAAAAGTAATAGAATATACTATTCTATTACTTTTACAGGTTACACGATGGATTCACTGATCCAATCGAGGGTCAGAAGCCAATTCCACCAAAGTGGTACAAGTGGTTGGACGGAGTTTTATCTATCACAGCAAAGCCAAAAATAAAATATATGGGTAAATTATAACAACTATTTTATCAAGAAAACATTTGAGCAAAGTTAAATATTCTATATTTAGAGATATAAATATTCTTCTTATTTCTTGACAAAACTAATTAGCTCGTTAATTATTCGATATAATAATGAATAACAAATAAACAGCAAAGAGAATCTCATAAATGTTAAAAGATATGAAATACAGAGGATATCCATATTTTCTTTATAATGCATATAGATAATAAAGCTTTATTTTAATTTATTATTAAGTTTGAAAGAATTTTAATTTTAAATTTAATAAAAATATGTAAAACTAAATAATGAACAAATAAAACATAAATATATTTTTAAAAATTCTTGTTTGAAAAGAACAAATTTTAATTTTAAGTATAAAAGAATGTTCACTTTTCTGTGTTTGTTTGTTCTTCATTATTATAAATTTAACACTAATTAGTTATATGTTCTATCAAAAAGTCGATTATAAATTTTATTAATAAAAAAAATTATTGATAAAGAACAGCTGTTGATAAGGAAAATTAATTTGTATGATGTCTGGAATGTTATATATATTTGTCTGTTTATTTAATACAAAAATTTATCAATGCAGCATCAATAAATATTATATAGGAATATAATATAGAAATATTATATCTTGCCTTGCAATCATGTTCATTGTATTTATTTTGTCTCATAACTTTTTAATACAATTTCCATATAGGTATAACCGTTTAACAATAACATTAAGGTCAGGTGTGACGCTATAGCTTCGATTGTATTTGCGGGGAACATATTATACTATTAACACTATTACTTTTATTCTTTGTTTTACGTTCTAATGAGTAATAAAAATAGAATGACACAATGGTATAAGCGCGCTTTCCAAGCGCAATTAAAATCGTGAAGTCATATCTGATCCCGATTAATTATTTATTCTTTTATCTCTAAATAAATGGAGGAACAAATTATTATTTACTTTCTTTATCCATTTTATATGTAGATTAGATAAAAAAATGAACAGAGCATTGGGTCAGATTTAATTTATTTTGAATACGTTTTAAAAATTACCATACATTAAATTCGATATGTATTGTTAATTTTTTTAAACTAATAGAGATATCATAATTTACAGAGATATCATATTTTACAGACATCATAATTCCAACTATAGACAGCGTACGAAGCGCAGCATTAATCGAATATCTCCTCACTAACGAGACAAATATACTTTGCGTGGGTGCAACCGGAAGCGGTAAAACTCTGACGGTGTCAGCGAAACTATCACGTAACATGCCAAAGAAATACATTTGCGATTTTATGACGTTCTCGGCAAGAACTACGGCGCATCAAATACAAGTACAGCAAGAGAGCGAATTATGTATTTCTCGAACAGGAAATGAGATTAATGTCTAATTTCTTGCAGGATTTAATTGACGCGAAATTAGACAAGCGACACAGAAATATCTACGGGCCACTTATCCTGAAAAAGCAAGTTTTCTTCATCGATGACTTGAATATGCCGGCATTAGATACGTGTGGCGCTCAATCACCGATTGAATTAATTCGCCAATTTATGGATTTTAACGGTAAGGAAAATAACATTAACAACATTATAATAACGTATTCAATTAATTGAGTTGATACATGAATCATTTAATATGTAATAAATAAATATAATGAATAAATATATATGAGAAAATAGCTTAAGAATTAAATTAAAAGTGATTAGACACAGAATGATGATCGCAAATATATTTGCTTATAAGAAATTTATATAGACATTGTTATAAAATTATAATAAATACATATATATTTTAGTTACACTTATGCTTAATTTTAATATGCAGTATTTCTTAAATTATTGTAACTACATATATATAATACATATATATATATAATATGTAGTTACAAATATATCTATAAAAAAGGAAATATTATAAAATAATAAAAATTATTCAGCTTTTGAGCAGAAAGAAGAATTAACAATATTTTATCGCAATAAGTTCTTTACAGTTTTTCTAATTTAATTTAAGAGGGATTATTAGCGTTTCAGATTGATTGTGTTGAAAATCCAAAAATTTTGATGCGCTATCATATCTGAAATGAATTGATATTTAATAAAGAATATATATTATATTATTCGAAAGATCTAACTTTGAGCGCTAATGGCGTTTTCTATTATATTAATATTTTTTATTTTATATTTTATATAAATGAATATAAATTTTATATCTCATAAATTGTATAATAGACGGATAATAAGGATCAATAAAAGAACTTTTCATATCGTAACATAGCTCGATATTTACTTGAGAGATTTGAAATCTTATTTCCCTCTTCATTAAAATCTCTATTTAAATAGTTTCCCTTCATAGTTAGATTGTATGTCAAAGATAAAATTAATTCTTAAATTAATGGAAAATCCTAATCTTGTAAAAACTCTTAAGATAATTGAATAATTTTACAAGGAAAATCAATATTTTTTAAAAAATAATACGTCATAATATATGGAGTTGTCATAATGACTTTTTTTTAGAGTAATGACGTTTTTGTAGAATACGCATTCCGGAAAATAGAAAAAAGCTCAAAAAAAATAATATAATAATTTCTATATAGCGTTATGAAATACTTGCCTGTGGTACATATGATGCAGTGAGAATTCAACAAATTTTAATAACCTGTTTCTGCAAACGTAATACTCCCCAAGGCACTCATGCCATTAGAATTGATCTCCTACGTGGGTGGAATCCAATAATATGGACATATGCATCTCACATATATCCATGGGGAAATATTAATATATTTTATCCACAATATGGAACAAATTATATAATTGCGAAATTTTTCATAAAAAACCTGTTAATAATAATTATTATCCAATTATCTTATTATCTGATTACTGAGTAAAATTTCAATAAATTAAGAAATTTTCAAATTCTTTATCTCTCTTATAAATGTTTTTCTTGAAAAAGGAAACTTAAAACACTTAATTAAACGAAAAATGATACCTTGCTTATCTGATGCGACAAAATATAGTCCGTAATTAGCAATCAAAATTTAAGTTGAGATGGATTTTCCCTAGGGTGGTATGACAAAAGGAAGATCGGATCCTTCAGGCTGATCGAGGACGTAAATTTCGTCGCAGCTATGGGACCTCCCGGAGGTGGAAGAAACCCAATAACTGCTAGACTTTTACGGCATTTCCATATTATTGCATTTCCAGAGATGCAGGACGATGCGAAAGTGAGTTTGCATAGTATATGTAAAACTACACGTTAAATATGTTAATGCTAATTGCTTACATTTATCGACAGTTATCCAAAAAAGATCGGTTATATTATTTTTATTATCTAGAAATAAAAATGTGACATTTTTACTGAAATCATATTTTTAGAGTAAGAAACGAGATTACTTGATTGGATGAAATTTCTACGCGAATTTTCAAACATTGTATAAGATTCTAAAAAAAATAAAATAAAAAGTAAAAACTTCTATATATAATTTCATGATTTTACATTTTTCATATTGAGTATAAAAAATATAAATCTGCGCATAAAAACGTAAAAAAATATATAGAAATAATATATTTATAAATAAATATAAAAAAAGAGAGATAGAGAAAGAAAATATCTAAATTCAAAATGTTGACTTAAAATTTATATTAAATATGTATATATATATATATATTAAAATTTAAGATTTAATTATTTTATAATTATTTTATAATCATTGTACGTTAAAGAATATACTATAACAACTGATATTCTTATTGAATTAAGGAATATTTCATTCAAGAGTGAAAGAGAAATTCGTAACTGAAAATTATATTATTAATATAGCAAAGCTATCAACAATATTTTATACGCGGGAAAAGTATAAAAACAGCATGATAATTAGAAGAAAATTTTATTACATAATATTTAACAGAATCCAACTCAATGATTCCAGTTATTATGTCACTTGTATATAAGGAGTTCGTTATATAAGAAAATTTCCGATGACGTATCTTGTTACGCCCGGAACTGCACATACTTGACGCGTATGTTTCCTTCCACTACGTCGTCAGGTTTTCTTCCATCAAATTGACATCCACACCCAGTCGCGTATAATCGCGACTCGTAGAAAAGACGGAACTCTGTGGCACCATAGTTCACACTGTTTACTCTATTCTTTCATGTTTGTCGCAATTAGATGTCGTAAATCGAGTAATACAGACCATAATTTATCATAATCACCTGCCCGGTTGATATAATGGGGTCCATAATGAACCCCGTCGACTTCACGCACCTGCGAGACCTTCTGTGCACGTTTCGACCAAGGTCGACGAGGCGGGTCTGAGTTTAAGTATCGCTGATTAAATATTCATGCCAAACACGTTTATACCTTCTGTAGATGATTTTCTCGATTCTTATACATTTCAATGTTCATCTAATGTTAATTAATTAAATATTGAATCAAGAGTAAATTATCAATATTATACACAATAAATTTAAACGACGTATAAATTTTTAATAAAATTTAGGGAGTAACCATTTTTTAATATAAGCATGTGATTGGCACGTTGATTGCGTTATAGGCTGTCCTCATTCCAGATTTTTTTCTATAAACTCTGAATTAAAATTTAATATTAAAATTAATCTTTTATTAGAAAATCTCTTCTCAACTATCTTTTTAATTTTCACAATCGATCTAAATATCTATTATATCCCTTTATTTACTTAATTAAATTGTATTAAAGTAAATTTAAACTAAGAATTACGTTATAATTTAAAAAAAGAATATATAAACGCTAAAAATTTTAATTATATCCAAGAAATGTATTCAAAAAAAGAAGATTATTCTTTATAAAAGCTAAATATTAAATCTGTGTACATATTTATGTACGTATCTTCATAATAATATATTTAACATACAAACTTATGGATCTAACTTATGGATCATATTTTTAATTTACAGTTGCATATCTTTAAAACAATCCTTGACTCATGGATGTCAAGCATACCAGAATTTTATGATCTACTGGATGACATAGTGGACTCCACTTTAAAAGTTTTTGCAGTTGTACACAGCGAAATGTTGCCAACTCCCAATAAATCACACTATACTTTTAATCTTCACGATGTGAGCAAAGTGTTCCAAGGCATTCTTATGGCAGACGCAAAAAAAATTTTAGTTAGTATATTTTTTTATTATGAATAGAAATTACATAAAAATAAATCAAATAATAAAATAAATCTTATTTTCATTCAAAGCGAATCTCAGAGTGTTTAATATTTATATGCAAATTTGCAAATACATTTTTCCGTTCTGTAAACTATGTTGTTTGTCAGACTTAAAATGCAATCATAAACTGAAGCTGAAAATAACATTATAAATTACAATTTTTTGCAGTGCCTATATATAAATATATATAATATATTTANGTTTATATAAATATATTTATACATAATTTTATATATAAAATATGTTTANAGAATATATATATATATNTATATATATATATATAATATAT
>NW_012130083.1:1832330-1845116 GCF_000143395.1 Atta cephalotes
TATATATATATATATATATATATATATATATATATACACAGAGCATTTTTTTGCAGTATTTATATATTGCAAAAAAATGCTTATTAACATTAATAAAAAAATAGACAATTAATGATGATGTTATTTCTAATATATAATTTATATTTATGATTACGTTTCTAATCCAACAAAAGGCGCATATTTTACAGAAAAGGAAAATAATTACAAAGGATATTAAGCATCAAAGCACCAAAATGCGTTTCAATCGAAAAGAATTCTGTATATCATATGATTTTTTTAAATATCTCTAAATTAAAAATTAATTGTATTTTATTTAAAAATAAAAAGTAATTTGATAATAACGCACTTGTCGATAAGTAGTTAAAGTACGTGTATGGTCAGACAAATCTTTGGCTCTAACTCAGGCATTACAGTTTTGGCATTGAATGAGTATCGTTCAATATATACCATTATTATCTAATTGATATAAAAAACGGTAAATTTGTTTGACAATAAGTAGAGAAAATAATCTTGCTCTAGTAGTTTTATACATGACAAAGCAGGTCACTCCACGTATATATTAATCGATAAACGTTGCTTGCAATTTTCTTGAAAAGAGAGATTATTTTAATCGGATTTATATGGTATTTTATTCATATAATGTTAGCATAAAATTAAATGCTTTGCGTATGTTTTATTGTCAAAAATATGTGTTATTATGAAATTATATCTACTGAAAATCGACATTTATCTTTCGTATTCTTATACAATTCATTAATTTCTATAGAAATTGCTTTATATATATTAAATAATGTTTGTGTCAATAATCACATTTGATTAATATTTTTTTACATCATATAGGTTCGCGAAAAGTTATTATTACTTTGGTATCACGAAAATATTCGAGTCTTCAGCGATCGCTTTATAAATGACGATGATAAAAAATGGTTTGATCAGCTCTTATGCGATGTACTGATGAAAAAATTCCATTGTAACGTGGACGATATTATCGGAAAGAAACCATTATTTTATAGCGATTTTTGTAATATAATAGGAGACTATGAAGAGATAACAGACATCGAAAAAGTAATTCATTTTTATTTAAATTAACGCATAACTTAACACATACCTAGTATTTAACATAACATAATAATTTATAAGTAATAATTTATAAGTAATCTTGTAAGATCACTAACAGTTAACAATTGCAACAATACTTAATAATAAATAAAAGTCTGACAATAAATAATAATAAACAGTTAATGTAAAATTTAATATTTTTAAATTTGTATGTGCAATTATTGCCGTTGGACATTATAACACTTATAATTTAAAATGCAAACTTAATTTAAAATTTAGATTTTTTGCATATCTTATAACACTTCTTTAACAAATATAATTGTAATGTTTAAATACAATTATAAAAATTTTGCTTTACATATATTATCCTTTTATATGTTTTATAGATAAGAAATATTCTACTTGATAATTTAGACAGTTATAATGATTTAACGACATCACCGATACAATTAATATTTTTTGAAGATGCAATAAATCATATTTGTAGAATCACACGAATACTTCGACAACCTGGAGGAAATGCTTTACTGCTTGGAATAAGTGGATCGGGTAGATTATAATTTAAGATTAAAATATTTAAATGTTTTATAATTAATAATATCTTTATTTTCTATGTATTATATTATATGTATATATTTTTTCTTATATATGCGTCTTCATCCCTCTGTTTAAGAACTTATATTGTATCCGCTGGAAATACGGAACAGAATATATTGTTGTTCTTATTAGGACGTCGAAGCTTGACAAAGTTTTCATCGTATATCAAGGAATACAATTGTTATCAGATTGAAATCAATAAAGATTATACAATTCATGACTGGCGAGACGACATCAAAAACATAATGCTAAAAGCAGGATTACAAAATCAATCTATTGTTTTTTTGTTTTCTGACATGCATGTAAAATGCAGATCAGAAAATGTGGAGTTAAACGAAAAAGTATAACTTTCTAAGTGCTCTTGTCACTTATTTTAATTTGTATATTATGAATAAATGCTACTGCATTTGTTAAAAGGATATATTTGATATTAAAATGCACCTCAAAGAAATATTTTACAATCTTAATGAAAAATTTCTTAAAGAAAAAAAAAGAAGATAATTTACTTGCAATAATCACTATTTATGATATTTATATATATTTATAGATATTTATAGATAACTGCGTTTACGATAACGAAATTCCGTTTTCATATTTAAACTGTATCTCAGAGATATTCCATAAAATTATACGTTATCTTGTAGATAACGAATGATTCAATGCTGGAGGATTTAAACAATATCTTAAATAATGGAGATATACCGAACATATATCAAACTGATGAAATGAACAAAATATATCAAGCAATGCAAGTACCAGCACAAGAGGCTGGATTTCAAATCAATAGAAGTAACCTTTTCTTCGTTTATCAGAAAACAGTCAAAAGCAACTTCCACGGTGTCATTACGATGAGGTATTTTTATTGAAAAATGTCTGTTATAAATTACATTAATGGCATTATTTATTCAGGTTGCAAATTAATATAATTATATTTATAGATTATATATAGAATTATGTGTTTATAGAAGATTATATCAATTTATAACATAATTTAAATGAAACCATTATAATCGCGATATAATCGCAAAGTATTTCTGGACATAAGTATTTCTGGAAAATTAATGAGATTTATGCGATGTTAGGAAGTTTTTGCAGAAGCAGGAAAACATGACTTTTCCCAATAATTCTAATAAAATACTAGACACGCAATACTCGATTCACGCAGAAATATTGTTTGTCACGATGATAAATCCACGGTAAAGATTCACTGGCGAGATTTGTACGTTTATGACGAATAGATTTTGATATATCGAATGTCACAGAGCTTTTAGTATCCGTGAAATCATTAATTTCATTTTGCGTTACATATATCATGAAGTTAAGTCATGTAAAAGTAATCACATCAAATAAAATATGATAAATATCGCGCAAATGATATTGGCATAAGTTTCCATTAAAATCTATTAAAATAAATATTTAAAAGTAATGGAACTTTGGGACCAATGGATTCAAATTTTAACAAATTAAATATCGTAAATGACTTGGGACAGTGAAAGTAACTTGGAACAGCATGTATATTTGTTAAATTCAATCATGGAATCCATTCATGATTAAATTTAATAAAAATGCTGTCCTAAGTTACCTGCACTGTCCCAAGTCACTTACATTTGTATCCTATACAATCTTTAATCGCTTAAATTACTAAAAGTATGCAAATAGAGTATTTTTCAAAAGTATATAAAAAGAATTAAAATTTGTTTAATAATTCATTCGCTAAATTGAAAGTAATTTAGAAGCTATTTTTTAAGATTTTTAATGTAAAAATAAATTTTTTTTTAATATATTATTGAATTATAAATTATAAATATTAAAAATAATAATTCTTAATATGATTATATGCAACAAGTTTATATTGTTGTTTAATTCAAAAGAGACTCTTGAGAATATAATATCTCTTGAGAATATAATATATCGAGGATTATCGAAGGGAATTACTCTGACAACAATGGAAAAGTAATTATAAATCGTTCAATATTGGTAGATAGATAAAATATGGAAATGACAGAAAGGCCAATGAGAAAATATAGATTATTGATCGATAAATTTAATTTCTTTGCATAGACAGTACTCCATTTGATATTAGTCAATTTTTCATAGAATGTGCAAGTCGTTCACGATTGAGAGATTGATTAATATTGAAATTGTCAATTTCGTAAAAATTTTATCACAAATCTATAATATATTATATTTAATGGGTCTCTTTTTTCTATGATTTTTCTAATAATTTCATCAAGATTATTTTTTTCTTAAACTATATTTTTATGTTTTTTTGTTAATATTTATATTTTAAAGCATAAGGAATTTTATAAATGATGATATTATTTGTTAATCTTTTAATTTTTTAATAAAATTTTGACTTTTTTGTTTTATTTTACTTAATAAGTTTATGTATAATAATATCATATATAAAATGTTATATGAAACGTATTATTATTATTATATATTTATATATGAAACTATAATAATTAAACAGTATATGTGTATAGAAGATTTTCTGAACTATAAGCATCTACAGAATATAGTCTGAAAGGATTTAACGAATTTTCTGCAACAAATTGTTTAAGGAGATTTGCTGAAACATTATCTAATATGTATAATAAACTATACATCGAAAATAAATCAATTGAATTAAATTCAAAGCATATTAATTAAATTGTTTATTGTGAGAACATTTGTAGAATATTTGTGAAACATTAAACTTATAAATTTTTAGAGAATATAATTTACTTTTTCATGTTGCTATTTGATTCTAAACTTAATTATAAAACATCTATAATTTAATCTGCATAAAATAAAATAAATTTAATCTACATACCTCACCATAAATTTCTAATTAGCTTAATACATTTTCAATATTCCAGTCCGATTGAAGATACATTTCGCGCTCGCATCAGACAATTCCCGGCACTAGTAAATTGTTGTACTATTGATTGGTTTTACCCCTGGTCGGATGCCGCACTTCAGGTTTGTACAACACAATAAAGTGTGACATAACTAAAAATATATATGTCTCCACAATTTTTTTTATTATAAGTACCTTTAAACAAAAATCAATATTATGTCTACTTTAAATATGTTGATTACATGTATGTAGATTCTTTTTAAATGTTATTTATATATATATATATATATATTTTTTTTTAAGAATTATATATATATATTTCAATATAATTCTTAAGTTTATAATTAACATATCAACATTTAAAAGTTTTTAAAAAGTTTTAATATAATAATATGGGAGATACTGAGCTGGCTTTTTTTTAAATTTTCTAGTATTCAGTAAATGTATATTGCAGTATATTTGTGAAAAAGTGCTGTGTACGACTGTGTTATTTAACTTGCGCTTTTTTTGTATGCCAAACGAGCATTATTTGTTGTTTTACAAGTAAAACAACAAATATACAAATAAAATGTAAAAATATAAGACATCGTAAATGTATGCGATATTCAGAATTTTCATTCAATATAAAATTTCCTCTATTAAAATATTAGAAAATTAACAGTTTGGTAAAGAGTATCTTAAAACTACTATTTTATATTTTATTTTATTTTAATTAGAACTTACACTAATACACTATTTTAATTAAGAATAATAAGTGACGAACAATATGCTGATCTGATATAAATTATATTGTAATTTTAACTTAATCTAATGATTGTTATCATAATACTCATAGACAATTGATGGACTTAATTAGTAATGTTAGATTTTTGTAAATTGATATTTTAAAAAGAATTAAAAGTTTTAATGTGCAACAAATAATTAAATATGTAAAGTATATCTATTTAAATATGAAAACTTGAAGATTTTGTTCTATTTGATACAATCAAATAATTCTCTTTCGTGAATTAATTATTATATATATGTATACATATATATATATATATATATATAAATATATATATATATATATAAATTAATTGTTTTATCATATAAATAATATTAATAAATTTATATTTTTAATATTTCTAAAAAGTTATTTAAAAAGAAATGTATACTTAAATTGTAATTCATTGTCATTTTAATATTTTTAAAATATTTCATATGTAATTATTAATAAAATATCTATACTAATTATGTAAATAAATAATGAATAAACAAATAAATTAAGTTTGTAAACTGTAACAATAATATTTATTTTTATTTTTAAAGTTATTTATGAACCTTAAAATTTAAAAAATATTATATTGTTATTTCAAGTTTAAATAAAATAATTAATAATTACAATTATTTTAAAAAAAATTATATGGAAAAAATTTATTGACGTATTTATATATTAGATATTCTATGTTTGACATTAAATGTAAATAATAATAATAAATAAATTTCAAGGCTAATAAGAGTTAGCGCGGAAAGAGTTGCGCACAGTTATTGATAAGTAAAAATTATTTCTTCATGTTGATATTTTCTTTATTTCAAAATCTTGAACTTTCGATTCGCTTTGTAGTCATCTTCAGTAATATAATAATTTGATACCGTTCAACTCGGTCAAAAATGTTAAGCAGTCTGTCCTGAATGAGTCACTCTCAGATTTCCAAAACTGTAATGGATTCTTGAACGGAGCACTCAATATAATTCAAAAGCTTTGGAAAAATTTTTGAATTTTTTTATACGATAATTCACTTTACTAATGATACATGTCACGGGCATTTATAACAAAGACAATTTCAATACATCCGTGAGGTTCCGCGTATCAAATATAAAGTCTTATTATTTGACATGTAAAACTTCACGGACGTATTGTCTTCGTTATACATATCCGCAACACGTGTCATTAATAAATTAAAGTGAATTATCGAATTATATTATTATAAGTAAATTATAATTATATTAAGGAAATCCAAAAATTTATTCAAGGCTTCTGAATTATATTGAGTGCTCCGTTCGAGAATCCACTACAGTTTTGGAAATCTGAGAGTGACTCATTCAGAACGGACCGCTTAATGTTTTTGATCGAGTTGAACGATATCAAATATAACGGTATTGTTATATTGTTGAGGATGACTACGAAAGCGAGTAGAAACGTTCAAGATTTTGAAATAAAGAAAAATATTATGAAATAATTTTTACTTATTAATGACTGTGCGCAACTCTTTCCGCCCTGATTCTCATTAGCCTCGAAATTTATTTATTATTATTATTTTAAATATTGAGAGTCCGATTTATTTATTATATTATTAAATGTAAATTTAAAAATTTATTTTTTGTGTACAAGTTGCACATATTGTTACATTGAATTAGAAGATGAAAAAGTGCTTTTAATGATAAGTGTAATGAAATTGATTCTTAACATGCAACGTTTAAACTATTCGTTTCATTACTCATTGCAAGTACTAAAAATTTATAGTTCATAATATATTACATATATCATAGATTTTTATTTGCAGTAAATAACGAAACGTAGTCTTAGTAATTTCGCGACATTATGAATTTAGAACTCCACTTCCCATCTACTCCGGAAATCTCTTTCAGTAAATTAATTTCCAAATGTGAGCACAAATGTAATCCGCGTTTAATCCATTTTGCGTTCATGAGCTAAAATATTTCGAGCGTCATTTCAAAACGTGATATCATGTGGATAAATTTTTTTAGGAGTTATGTTATTAGATTATAATTTAAAAATTAATTTTTGTGATATCTTTAAAAAATCATTTATTTATGTGTAATACAAAAATAGCAAAAAGCACAATAAAATTACGTACATTGATAAAGTAATAAGTATATCTTCCATAATAAGAATAGAAAGCAATTTTAATTTTTTTTATACACTATAAATCTTGTTTATATCTAATGATTTTAAATTATCTATAAAAAATACTATTTCAATGCTCAATTAAAATTAAATTCTTTCTAAAATTTGCTGTCCTGTATCTCATTCAGTACATACCTTAATACACAAGTTTAACATAAATTTACGTATCCCCCAATGTAGTAATTTCTCAAGATTAATAGCAAATTATTACAGTTATACGTATAATGAGCAAATTCAATCTTATTGAAAAGTACAATATATTTTTATTTAGAGCATAGCAACACATTTTCTATCGGATATCAAAGAGTCGATCTCGGATGATATTTTGCAGTCTATCGTAAAAATATGCAAGTATATACACTACAGTGTGATCGACGCTAATGATCGCTTCTTAAAAGTAAATACGCAGTATTAACATTTTACTAGCGTACGAAATTACAATTGTTGTAACAAATAATTCATCTTAGGAACTGGACCGTCATAATTATGTTTCTCCAGCATCACATTTGGAACTGCTATCGAATTATGGTAATCTTTTAAAAAAGAAGAAAGATGAATTAAATTCTACAATGACATATTTATCCACTGGTGAGTAAGAATGAAATTAATTAATTAATATAAAATAAATTAATATAAAATATATTTATTTATTATATTAATAAATGTGAAATGCATACTTAGATAATATTTTAAAATATTTTCTAATATTTATAAGCTAGATTAAGGAAAATATTATATAACATATAGGGTTAAAAAAAAGATTTAGAAAATATTAGATTGCTTTTATCATAAATTCTTATACGATATGATTCTAATTAAAATTATCAAGTTGAGTTGTTAAAATAAAAATCCTTATTTTATGTAATATATATTTCTTATTTTATCATCTTAATATAACATCTTAATGTAACAAATTTCATAGGTCAAAGGTAAATGACCGCTGATAGTTTTCCAGTCTATAAATTTAACGTCGACTGTCTGACAGTGGCTCGTAATTCGTAGTAAATTCGGAATATCGATTTGCTCTGTGTGTCGGTCGTAAATGTTATTCACGTGTTAAAAGGCAGGAAATGAAATATCTCAATTCTTAATACCGTACTTATTACATATAATTCTTAATACATTTATTAACATTTTCAATGTACAGTAATTCTGCAAGTGTAATATATCCAAAAACTATTCTATCTTAATCTATGTTAAATATATTCTTTATAGTAATTCGATTTTGTCTTAATATAAATATTAATATTTATATTTAATATTTGTATTTATTGTGGAAGATACAATTATCTTTTAGATATAATTATCTTTTATATATCATATTTTATATATCACATATTTAATTATCAGTTAATTAAATATCATTTACAATGTTATTATAAAAATACATCCAAAAACTATTCTATCTTATATTCTATGTTAAATATATTCTTTATAGTAATTCGATTTTATCTTAATATAAATATTAATATTTATGTTTAATATTTGTATTTATTGTGAAAGATAGATACAATTATCTTTTATATATCATATATTTAATTAATTAAATTTCATTTACAATGTTATTATAAAAATATATATAAGCATATTAAGTTGCTAAAAACAGAGAAAATTGCGTCCTTTTAAAGACTTTGTATTGATTAACAGCCCGACGAAATGAGAATGCATCTATTTAAACTGTACGAGCCTATGATGAAAATTTACCGCTTCCAATTCGTTTACAATAATGCAAATTAATTACTTCATCTGATTTACATAAATCAGCATACAGTTTGGTCTTTGTAATGCGTATCTTTCTCGAACAGGACTAAATAAATTTGCGAACATAGAAACAGAAGTGAAAGACATACAAGAGATGCTGAAACAAATGAAGCTCGAGTTAGAGAAAACGGCAGAGGCTACAGCAAGAATTATACATGAGATTACACAAGACACAGTAAGCATTTCAAAGTTTGTCAAAGTTTTGAATCATACAAAAACTTCTTCATTTCATGTCTTCTCTACAAAAGATATAACTTAGAAATTAGTAAAGAATTTCGTAACAGAAGTTATTTATTTTAGTATGCTTTATCCTAAAATCTTGAATTGTAAAAGGGATTTTTTCAATGTAATGTTATTTATAATTTTCTTGAGTATCTTATAAATCTCTTCACAAAAAATTTTATAGGAGATTTATGATAAGGAACATTATTGTTTTGTAATAAGATTATATTAAAATTATTATTATTCAAAGTCTTTATGAGGATTATTTCTTCAGAATTTTATTATAATTTAATTAATTCAAAAGAGTTTTAAATAAAATTTTGTAACGTTTTAATAAAATTAAAAGAATAAGAGGTCTTTTGTAAGATTCATATCCCAAGATAATACATGTCTAATACAAAGTATGAGATACGCAATTTAGAAATGAATGAAGAGTAATTAAATAAAAATATTCTGACTCTCTTTTAGCCTTGAAAAAAAATATTGTTACATAAACAATTATTTTTTAAAATAAAACATACAGAATAATTTCTTTATTAAAATTTATACATATGAGTTATATAAAAATCTATTTCATAAAAAAAAGTAAAAAAAGAAAAATACAGTAATTTTAAAGTCATCACATCAAGTAGTAATATTTTGTTCAAGTAATAATATTTAACAATAAAAAAAAGTATAACAAAAGATAAATTATTTTAGGTAAAAAATTTGTATCCTTATAATTTGCATATAAAGCATAATTATCACAATCTTTCACATTTTTATAACTTGTAATAAATTAGTATTATATATGAAAAAGATGATAATAAATAAAGGTACGAGATCGTGTGTATTCCTTGAAAACTTGAAAAAGCGAAGTAATATATATAACACAAACCTTTCACAAATTTATTTTCATATTCCTTTTAGTTCGTGATACATATTTACATTATTTATATATTATATATTATGCACACATTACAATTACTTTATTTTATATCGATTTCATTCTAATGAGAAATTGAAAGAAATGGTTATGACTTTCATAACCTTTGATTACAAAAAATCGATCTTTTTTTTCGAAAATTAATGTTACTATAATTTACTATTTTGTATCTCGTCAGGCCATATAATTTTGTATGACTCATTTTTTATTTGATTTTATTCTACAAATATAAAAGAGATAATCCTTTAAAGGGGAGTTCTTTTATATGTATAGATAAGATGGACATCCTGTATATTATATCATTTCTCTGTATATCAATCTGAATTAGAAGTTTTCATTTCTTATTATCCAAAATGTGGATCTGAAATTTCTGTGGTAAATTAATAATTTTAGATATATTTGTGGGAAACACTATTTAATTAATTATTACTTCTATATATAACTCCTCTATTCTGTTAATATTATTTAATGATTGACGATTGTGTACCAAGGATTTTTATTATTGTAAAGTATTTGATACTCATATCTTGTTTTTCACAAAATATACTTTATGCAATTAACATACAATATGCTTCTTGCAGATTGAAGCAGAAAAAACCAAAGTGGTGGTTATGCAACAAGAAGCAGAAGTATCAAAAATAAAGGAAGAGAATAAAGAAATCAGAGATGAAGTGGAAGCAGATTTGAGTATGTTTTATGCTTGCAAAGCATAGTTATCCTTACAAAAGCCCAAAGAACAATATTTTTAAAATAATATTATTTAAAACAGACATGTATGTACGTGCATATATGTATTGAAAATAACATTCTTGTAGCAGAATATCGCTCCAAGAAAGTATCGCGTGTTATTTACTTTGAAAGTTCCGCTTTCGGGAAAACATATTGCCTCATACAAAGTTTAAACGTCAAAATTTTTCAACAGCGAATTTTACGACTAAAACAACATGAAGTTTATAAAATTCGTGAAAATGTAAAAATGTACACAAATTCGCTCGTGTACATTGTGTAATTTGCATATGTAATTTGCATTCGCTTTATATATTAATAAACTGAGATAAAAATTTTGTAAAAATTTGGATATATGTACATTGAATTATATATTGATTTACAATTTTATATTGATTTATATAACCACGAAAAGTTTGTTTAATTTTAAAAATTAAAATTGAAACTTTAATAAAGCAATGCCTGTGAATTAATATCAAAACTATTACTAATTAAATTTAATATATTTTGCATATTCTATACATTATAGCATATAAAATATAAATATATGTTTTTAAAAATCGTTCACTTTTTTCAATTATTTAAAAAATATACAACGTTTAAAAAATATTATATATTCTGAAACTATTTAAATAAATTAAATATTTTATGTACACAAATATATATAGAAAAGAATATATATATATATATATATATATATACACATATATATGTACTCTTTTTCCTGTAAAAAATATATTGCGTAATAAATAACATCTCGCTTATAAAAAAAAGTATGAAAAATATATTTGACACAAAATGCTCTATTGTATTTCTCAAAAAATTTCTTTTCACACATAATATTTAAGAGAAGATTTCGAGCAACTCTGTTATATGTGAAACTTAACTGTGCTTGTTTGTCTATAAGTTACATATACGTATATACAGGTGAAGTAAAGCCAATGCTCAAGGCTGCTGAAGCCAGTTTAAAGGCACTACGTAAGAAAGATATTACGGAAGTAAAGGCGATAAAAAGACCGCCAATGGGAGTACTCTTAGTGATCGAAGCAATGTGTATTATAAACAACGTGGCACCAAACAAGGTTTTACTCAGAGATATACACAATTTTGCAAATATTTTATGTAATAATTATTAACTATTAAATAGTATTCAAATATCAAAGTAATATTTTTTAATTTGTAATATTTATGTAATTATATAATCGTACAATTGTAATCCATCAATCATTAATTTTCATTATTTTTACAATTTATTTATTCATATTTTATATAATAATATATTATTTTAATGATTTTGTACTTTTTTAGCATTGTTTTAATAAAATATTTCAACTCTGGACATAATTTTAATAAACATTTTGTGAAGAATTTGTAAAGTACAATTTTTAATTTAGTAATAATTTTTTAGTATAATAAATAAATTTTAAAAAGTAAATGATCATTCTTAGCTTCCTGGAAAACTTCCCGGTGAGAAAATATTGGATTATTGGACTCCTGGAATTGAAATGCTAGAAGATCCAGGTCATTTTTTACATACAATGACACATTTCAAAAAGGAAAATATCACGGAGGAAATTATCAATAAATTAAAAGATTATGTAGAAAATCCCAATTTTCGACCAGATAAAGTAAACATATAGTTGTAAATAAATAAATAAATATATATATATATATATATATATATATATACGAGGTGTCTAGGTAAATAATACGACCTAAATTATTTCGTTAGTAGGGCGAGTA
>NW_012130083.1:1845136-1850396 GCF_000143395.1 Atta cephalotes
TATACTAATACTACACTATATATATATATAGTATATATATATATATATACAAACTAATATATAGTAGTATATATATATATAACATACACTATATATATAGGTAGTATATATATATATATATATATATATATATATACATATATATATTTTGTGCAGTATTTTTTAAAGATTTCTGAATATTGCAGTTACAAATGTAAATATAATATAAATTGTAAATACTGCATATTTTTTATATTGGGATAACAATAATAATGTAATTATTAAATCGTATATTCGAAAGATACTTCAAGTTTCGAGAGCTTGCCATTCCTTAAGTTTGTGGATCCGTGCTATATACTACTATTATTTCGTAAATAAGAAAGTCACACTCAAAATAGCAGCCTTGGAAAAAGCAGAAGAAGTTCTCATTAAAACCGAAACAGCATTGGCAGATATCACAATGAAACTTCAAGAGGTACAGGAAAGGATTGAAAAATTGCAAGATCAATTGAAAGAAGAGGAAGCAAAGAAAATTGAATTAGAAAGAGAGAAGCAGCTTTGCGAAGAACGAATAGCACGAGCTATAAGACTAATTCTAAGCCTGTCGGATGAACAAAAACGATGGATTATTATGATAGATAATATAAAAATGTCTTTAAAGAATGCTGTCGGTGATATTCTTCTATCATCAGGTATGCAAAATTTAAGGATTGCTTCACTCGAATTATTTACATTTGTTTGCATATAAAAAGCAAGAATGCCATTCTATTAGTTTTTAAAGATAATTTTTTTGCATAAAATGGTTATTATATAAAATGATTTACAAATTTATAATTTGTACATAATTAGCAAAAACCTTTTAATAGTTTCGATACATACTGCACAATAAACAATCTTTAATTTTTAATATTTAATCTTACAACAGACTATTTTAATCCAAAATTACATTTTAATTATACGAAACAGTAAACAAACAAATATTACAAATAATTAAAGCAGTCTGGTCAATAATATATACATTAATAATAACGCTAAATTGAAAATAAATAATAAATTTCTATCAAACAAATGAAAAAAATAATATCGTCAAAATATATCATTACTGATAATTGCTTCTTTTTGAGGGACATATAAAAAAATCTGTGACTATATACAATAATTTCCAAACCGGTACGTTGAGCTACGTCGACTTCTGAAATTCTATGATTCATGTACTTTAATAGAACTGATACAATTTTTTATTATATAAAAAAGTCGTAGACAATTTTGATAAATTCAATTTCCTGTCTGAAGCGGCTTCCTCTTACAGAGAATATTGACTATAATCTGATTCTGCTAGCGATGTTCGTGGCCTATTAGCGTAATGCCTTTGACAATCTTAAAATAAAATTATTTTTTTTTAATTAAAATATACTTTAGTGGTAAGTTTTATATAATTATTTATTAGATATATATATATATACATATATATATATATATATATATATAGACCAAGTTTTTTATATACATATATTTTTATATTTAATATAAATAATATATGTAACAGTTAAAGATAAATAAAAAAAAAATAAAAATCGCAAAACAGAGATATAGAAGCATTTTCATAAAAATATTTTAATTAATTTTTAATTAATGAACATACTTATTTTTAATTATAACGCGATTTTTTAATTTATAATAATAATTTAATTTCTTACATCTGTAATCAACTCGATAAATATTATTCGTAGTGTCAAATATATATTTCTCATAGATTCTCTCTAATCTTAGTCCGATTGTAAATAACACAATATCTTCATACGGTTCATTGGTGACGATTGTTTACTGTTCCATTCATATGAGATTGACAAAGCTTCATGTAGCAGCTTAATCGAATCCGCAGTAGCTTTGTCTATTCCAGTAGTAGAACAGATTTGATTTCACACAATTCCTTTGTATCTATAGAAGCTTCCATCTTGCTTGCAGGTGCAATTGCATACCTAACACCCTTCACGGACACTTATCGCCAAAATCTCTTGGCAACCTGGTACGATGCTCTTGGTGAAGATGTTCCTCACACTTCCGGCTGCAATCCGATATTAACACTCGGCAATCAAATAGAAATAAGAAATTGGCATATGAATGGTTTACCAAAGGATACCCTACTCATCGAGAACGCGGTTCTTGTGATGAATTCCAAACGATGGCCCTTCTTCATTGACCCTCAGGCACAAGCAAATAAATGGATATATAATATGGTAGATATTCCATAGAAAGAAAAGTAAAAATCCTTTTATTTGCATATTGTTTGCAGAATTTATATTCCATAAATTTTCTGCAGCTATTGACAAGAGACTGGAATAAAGCGTGAAATAAAAATTTGAAAGAGAAATTACATCGCGTAAAATATATAGTCATTACATATACAATATAAAAGCAAAAGAATTTATATATGGCATTCTTATTATTATAAGAATTCGAATAAACAAAATATTTTTAATATTTTATTTATATGAAACATAAATTTATTAAAGCGATAATTTTGTCAGAATATTAAATTTATCCTTTACATCTGATAAAGTAGTAATGTTACCGAAAATATATAAATATATTCATTATACAAAAATTTGTGTCATAAATTTATAAAATTTGTGGAATATTATTTTATATACTTGCATTAATGTTTTATATATATATATATATATATATGCTTTATGAAAAAAATTTTGAATTATATTTTAAATTATATTTAATTTCAAGCAATGTTAAAATATTTATCGTAGATATATAAACATTTAAGAAGTGTTCAAAATTTAAGAAAAACACATTTTAAAATAATTCTTAAATATATTTCAATATATATCAAATTTTTATATTGTTTATATCATCTTATAAATTGATTTTGTAACATAAAAGTTTAGATCATAATAAGTGTCATGATGGAATTTATTATATTATGAATATTATTAAAGGATTAAATACGTTCAATTTCTGAAGACTTAAAGAATTTGTATTTGCTTTTTTAAAGTAAGGAATTAAATTTTTAAAGTGTTAGAAGATTGAATTAGACAAGTTTAGTTATATTAAATTCTTGTGATTATTGCTTTTATATAGCAATTAAAATTTATTTATTCTTTTAATTAATTGAATTTTAAATTTTAGTGCAAACCGATTGGACTTTCCATTGCAAAAATGACGGATAAAGATCTATTGCGTACCATTGAAAATTGTGTGCAATTCGGAAAACCGTGCTTGATAGAAAACATCAGTACTGAACTGGAAGCTTTTCTAGATCCTATTCTCACTTGTGCATTGTTCAGTCACGCCGGACAGCCAAGCATCAAAATTGGCGAAAATATAGTACCCTACAATTTCGATTTCCGTCTTTACTTGACTACGAGATTATCTAATCCCTATTACACACCAGATACAGCAATAAAAGTACTGATAGTCAATTTCACGCTGACTGCTGGGTGAGATTTTAATTTCTGAAAAAGTCTGCGTAAAGAATTCCGTACATATGTAAATTTTCTAAATTTTCTAAATTTTTATTATCACGTTTCTATTATTGTAAAGTCACTCAAATCGTATCTAACATATAATAGTGAAAATTTCAATCAACACTATTCCTGAGATAATAAAAATTAAACTTTTCTGAACATTCCTTTACCATTTTTTCTTAAACTTTATCCAAAATTTACTATAGATATTATATCAATATAATAAGTGAAAAATGTATCATCAATATCAAAGATTAATACTAATAATCAATCTATGATTTTGAAATATAACATATGTAGTAAAATAAATTAAATAGGCTTAATCTCTTTTCTTATTCTTATTTAATAAAATAGAATTGTATTCAATTAATTCGCACATATTGAATCTGATATTTGATTCTAATTTTACGTATGTAACCTTATAGCGGTCTTGCCGATCAAATGTTATCTCTGGTTACTATAAAAGAGCGTCCTGATCTTGAACACGAAAGGAACGCGCTTATCGTATCGAGTGCTGAAATGAAACAGGATCTGAAGGAGATCGAGGACAAAATTCTTTACAGACTCATGGTACCTGAATCAATAATTGATGATGTTGATTTAATTTGTACCTTGGAGGTTTTAAAAACTAAGAGTGAGGAAATCAAGGTAAAATATATATAAAATATCCAATTGTTATAAACTTAAATTTGAATGATAGAATTGTTTATTTTTTCTTATATAATATTAATTTAATCGCGATAAGATCTCAGTTCTTTGATAGAATAAAAAATATATTTTGTATTCTAATTTATAAATTGTATATTTTATTATACGTGTATACATATTTATCAGAAGAAAAGAAAAAAGCTATTTAACAATATAATAGATTTTTTCTTTTATAGATGAAGATAGAGACTATTGAGCTTACACAAACAGACATTGATTTTACAAGATCATTATATATGCCAGTAGCAAACCGGGCACAAATATTATTCTTTTGTATCGCTGATTTCCAACGTATCGATATCATGTATCAATACTCTCTAGAATGGTTTGTCGTTATATTCAATAGGAGCATATCAAATACCAAAATAAACGGTAAGTGAAATTTATTATATTCTAACATCGCATTATATTAAACTTACCTGATATATAATATAAATTATATAAATTATATAATCTATTTAAATTATATAAATTAGGACGTCTCTGTAAATAAAATTTTTTATTAAAATAATAGCAATTTATTTATTACAAAAAGTACTTACGACTAGTAAGTATGAATATTTGTAAATACTAGTTTTTAAATTTAAAATTAAGGATTAAATCAAACAAACCTAATATCAATATTCAAATTTATAAAATTTGTAAAGGCTTGATACATTGCGACTCTTAATTTAATTACTTAAAGAATTAATTTTATTAAAATTTAGTGATTTAATTTTCCAGATAATATTAACGAACGAATTGCTAACATCAACGAGAATCTTACGTTTGCTTTCTTTACGAATGTCTGTCGCAGCTTATTCGAAAAACACAAAATGCACTTTAGTTTTCTCGTCTGCGCACGAATTCTTTTAGATAATGGTACAATTGATCCAATGGAATGGCAACACTTTCTTACAACAGCCACACCTATACGGGTAAAACGTGAACTGAATTTATTATTAACCGCGCTTCTCATAGATAACAAGAACTTATTTTATTGACATTTTATTGAATTAATTAATATATTATATATAAAACACACAAATATAACGTAATTATATTTGTGTACATATATATATATATATATATATATATATATATATATATATATA
>NW_012130083.1:1855522-1862948 GCF_000143395.1 Atta cephalotes
TATATATATATATATATATATATATATATATATATATATTCTCACCAATTTCAATAATCTTGAAATATGCAGTCAAAATGATCACTCTAAATAACAATCAAAATGTGTTTTAATCATTGATCATTGTTTAATAAAAGTTATTAACAATCATAATAAATATGTTTTAAATTTGATATTTCATTCATCACTGTTATGTAGTTTTATCTTAATTTTCTGTAAATAGATAATTAATTGCTTATAAAAACTTTAATTTTAAATAAACATTAATTTAAAAAAATATATACATACGAGATATTTTCAAATTTGTACATTATTGTGAATATTGTTTCACTAATATAAGTACAGTTATATAAATATTTTTGTCATAAACAAATTTCGTTATTGTAATTAATAAGTTATTAATTACGCTTTTATTGATCATTCTATATTTACACATTCAAAGTTACCGGCTGCAGCGACATTCAAGGATTATCTAGAATATATAAAAGATTTACCTTTAATCGACAATCCGTCATTATTTGGCATGCATTCAAACGCCGATATAAGCTATGCACAAGCAGAAGCACATGCTTGCCTCACAACTTTATTAAACATGCAGCCCAGGGAACTTGACGTTGCAACCACAAGTATCGAGGAGGTAACAACTCAAATAACCAAGAATATGTTGGCCACAATGCCCGAATCCTTTGATTTAATCGCAATACAAGCAAGGTACTAGTTAATATTTCTTTTTGTGTACAAATGCAAACATATATTTTTGTTTCTAAAAGTTTATTTTTTAAATATATTCTTATTGTCGCTACCTTGTAATTTAAAATAAAAAGCATTTTGTGATTTGATTATAAACTACAGATTTTACAAAAAATATCTTTCTGTATACTTTTTAAAATATAGTAATATAATTAACATTATTTTATGACACATTATTTAATTTCTTAAAATTAAATTTTGTGCATAATATCTAACAATATATTGACTTTTCATATTTTATATTTTCGAAACAAGTATAACTCTTGTAAAAAATAATTGAAAAATTCTTGATTCAAACTCAAATGAAATTAATCTAATGTGTGTAAGAAGCAATATCTTGCAAAAAAGTTAGATAAAACATTTGTTGAATCAGTAAATAAAATAAATTGAATTTCAGGTACCCTATGTCGTACGAGGAATCCTTTAATACCGTGTTACTACAAGAAGCTAAGCGATATAACGATTTACTCAAAATTGTGCAATCAACGTTGCAAGATCTTTTAAAAGCTTTAAAAGGATTGATCGTTATATCAGAACAGCTAGAAATGATAGCTACCAGTCTTTTTAATAATAAAATACCTGTAAATTGGCAAAGCAAAAGTTATCCTTCTTTAAAATCTTTAGGTAAGAATATCCCAATTACAAGTTTATCAATATATATATATGTATGTATGTAATACAATCTTTATTTCAGTCTCGAAGTCAGTTTCTAACAAACAAACTGACATTATTTGTTGTCATTTTGATGTCAAAAATTTGTTATAACAAATATTTTTTATCATTTTGATTAGCCGGATGGTTCGTCAATTTAAGGGAAAGAATTAAGTTTATAAGCAATTGGCGAGACCAAGGTATACCGCCTGCATTTTGGTTGTCAGGATTTTATTTTCCTCAAGCCTTTTTAACTGGCACGTTACAAAATTTTGCGCGTAAATACGTATTATCCATTGACACAATCGATTTTAGTTACAAGGTATGCTTTCAGCTTTTAATTAAATTGTTAATAGGTTCATATTGATGTACTAACTGTAGAAAAATAAATAAAAAATATTTAATAGACACTTTCAGTTATTCGAGAGATTTGTTAATATAAGTAACAGCTATAGTCAAATAAAACTTGATTCGTTGATTCTATATAATCTAAAATAATTACAAATATTCTACATCTAAATAAATGTTATTGATCAACTAATAAATATAAAAATCAATAATAATCTTTGTTTAAGTATGTATGATTTTGCAAAAATTTGAAATTATATCTACTAATCTTGACAAAATGGATAAAAATATTTAAAGCAAAGTCATAAGCAATATTATGTGTGTCACAGATTTTAACTTCCAAACCAACGCAGAGACCATTGAATGGCTGTGTCATTTACGGACTTTTTTTAGAAGGCTCCCGGTGGGACGGAAACTATCTCGTCGAGTCTTTACCAAAGGAATTATTCACCGGTTAAGTATTAATAATGTTTCCATTACACTAAAATTAATTTCATTTGAATTATTAAAAGCTAAATTATTAAATTACTAAAGTAAATGTATGTATATAAATAGCCATACTTTGTTGAATAAATCATAAATTATTTAATTGCTCTGAATTCCGTTTACATAACGATATACATAATGGTAATTGTTCACTTGCTGTCCAGACATGCCGCCAATTCTTGTATTACCAGAAGTTCATCACGTAATTCCGCCTCACAAAATTTACGTATGCCCTGTATACAAAACTATCGAGCGATCTGGAACTTTAAGCACAACAGGACATTCCTCGAACTTTGTTCTAGCGATAGAAATTCCAATTGACAAACCGCAATCACATTGGATAAAAAGAGGGGTAGCATTGATATGTACTTTAGACTATTAACGTTTCTCTGCTATATACTATAGCGTTTATGATTTGTGATTGACAATTGTTGAAGTATTCGTAATATTATTCATATACATGCATTATTAATATTATAATTATAATAATGATTCTATCAAATAAATTTTTTATTGTAAAACAGCATTTTTCATATTGTAATATTATTATTATTTTGTTTAGATGTATATCCTACATAAAATATATACGTTACATTCATCATGAAATAATTATAAATTTATCGTATATATTGGTAACAATTAATCATTAATAATTACAGTTGTAAAAATATGTTAATTAAATGTATGAATTAGTTATTTGCTTTATTAAAGCCTCTTATAAAATAAATTATACATGAAATATACAAAAAAATATATACAAATATACAAAAACACATATACTTAATTAGATAAATAAGAATACACTTTTATTATATGATATCTTTTTATTAAAAATAAAAAATATTAACAAGAGCTCTTTTATTAAACTCTAGAAACAATTTCAAACAGATAACAATAGCGAATGGAAATTTTATTTATAGAACAAAAACTATTTGTTAAAAATAGTTTAATCAATGTTTGCATTCACTTATCTTTCTCGTATAATTTGGGATCTTTACGAGTATATCGATCATGTGCTGCAGGTGCCCACGTCATTATTCCAACTGTCATTATACATCCTAAAATGAAAAATATTGATAACACAATTATGAAGAGAAAGGAAATATTAAATAAAAGAAACTTTAAGAAAAGTTGCGTTATATATAAATTGTCAGTCCAAATAACAATAAAAGGTTCATAAAAATAAAATTTTAGAGATATATAAATATAATAGAGATATATAAATATAAATCTTCAATAAATAATTCTCGCATATGATGAAATTTTAAATCTTTCTTTTTATAAATCAATACGAAATTATTTAAATAAAATAATTAGATTTTACGAATATTATTGGCTTTTTTAAATAAAACATACCTTTCACATTTAAAATATACATTATATTACAAGAATTTACAAATAATTTGGGAACATTTATATGTATTTCATATATAAAACATTAAATGCAAAAGGTTTCAACTTCCAAAAAAAATTAAGAAACTATTTATTTTTATCATATAATTTTTTATCATATAATTCTTTCTTATTAAAAAGCCGCTCGTAAAAATAATTCTATTTAAATACAACTTAAATATAACCTAAATATAACCTATATCTCTATAACTTATTTTTTAAGAATTAGTATAATGAATATATTCTTTTATACTTCTATATACATGTAAGATATTTTATATATCTTTAACTTCTTAAAGTATAATAATTTTTTTTAAATAAACAGTTTTAAAGACTATACTTATATTTATTTATATACATATAAATAATGCGTTAAAAACTTATGCTGAAAATTTTAATCTAATTGGATCTAACAAAACATTGTATATGAAAAAGATATAAAAAAAAATACGTAAAAATTATTTTGCAAAAAATTATTTAATAAAAAGAAGGATTGAGATATTTTAAGTAACAATTCTATATTGATGTCATATTCTTATTTTTATAAATTTGTAATATTGTTAATCCATAATCTGATATCAAAAATATCATATTAATGCTGATTTTTTTATCTTTTAACTAAAATAAAAACTGATCATTGCAAATAGTAATACGATATCGTTAAATGTATGTATATTTATTTAATAATAAAAATTTAATAATAAAAACATTGTTAAATAACGTTACAACCTATTTATGACACAATTTCTGTCTTTATGTATATTTTATTATATTATAAAAAAAATTTTGCAGTATATAAATGATTGAGTGATTTTTAGAAATTTACAAACGTATTCAATCTCTGTAGATAAACGAGAACTAATTTCACATAAAATTTAATAACATTTGTAATGATAGCGTAAGATAAAATTTAATGAAAGTAAATTAAAGTTTGTTGCTTTGATAATTTAGTTTAAAATTAGAACATTGTTATGTTAAATAGATGAAATTTATTCGTATAAAGTGCATATGTGCAAAATAATTTTTATGCATTCTTTTTTATATCTTTTTCATATACAATGTTTTGTTAAGTTAGATCAAATTACATTAAAATTTTTAGCATAAGTTTTTTTAGTATTATTTATATGTATAAATAAATATAAAGTTATATACACACTTATATTATTATTGTAAATTACAATTATTTTAAATTACGATTTATTTTAAATGCACACACTCATACAAGGCTTAGTTACACATGATTTCGGTAAAGACTACTTATCTAATATTTTTTTCCTCATACAGGATGTTCGATTCAATCTGTGTATATCGATATTTCGAAAACTATTAAATATAGACAAAAAATTTAAAAAAGCTCCTTTAATAGAATTACTTTGGGATGATTTCCAGCGTGACAAAACTGCATTTTAAGGGAAAAAAGGAGTCAAATTTTTTTAATAGAATTCCCTTGTAAAAAAAGACTAATCGATAGAGCTCGAAAGGACAATTCTATTGATATTAGATTAGTCTATGATATTAGAAAATCTATCTTCGATATATTAGCAGCAAATTTCTGAAATCGTCTCAGGGTACATATTATATATGGAATTATTCGAAAGGGATTCCGATCATTTTCTCTAGAAAACAAAATAGAAATCTAGAGAATAATTGAACAATTCCGAATTCGGAATCCATTCCGAACATTTCTGAATAATATGTGCTCTGAGACGATTTCGAAAATTCGTTGCAGTCCTAATATCAAAGATAGACTTAATATCATAGATCAATAGCTTCATCTTTTCAATTGATCTTGTTTTTGTATAAAATTCTATTTAAAAAAATTTTATTTCCTTCCTTCTCTCAAAATATCGTTTTATCGCTAAAAACCATATCAAAGTCATTGAAAAGACTTTTTTAATTTTTCATTTATCTTTTATAGTTTTCGAAATATTGAAACAAACAGATTAAATCAAACACCCTGTACGTAGGACAGATATTTGAATATTTTTTATCAAATATTGAAATTATTTCGAGAGAAAATAGAAAAACAGAATTACAGAAAGATGCAGTAGGCATAAAATGAATATCATGGTTCACTACAAGTGATTGCATTTGGATTTAAAATGATTACATCAGGGTGTAAAAACTTTGTAGTTATATAAAACAAGCTACTTTATAAAGTTAAAATGGTCTGTATTTTTAACTGAACTGGATCGTTAGTATTCATGTCTTATAAAATGTTGCCAATTAAAGCTAAGGATTGCAATATTGGAAACCGATATTTTGAAAATAAAAATCTGCGTATACTTATAACTATGAAAAAACAATTTTTAATGTTAACAAGAAAGAATACATTTAAATAAATTATTAAAAAATAAATCACAAAATAAATGATAAACATTAAATGGTAAAAATAAAATGGTAAATGTTAAATAGTAAATTATTAAGAACAATATAAAATTAATTATCAAAAATTGCTTAAATATAAAAATAATAAAAAAGATAATAAAATTTGATCTGTGTATGGAGATTTTATATTTAGATACTTTAACTAAAATCTTACAATTTAGTTCACACATATTTAAGAATTTATAAATTTTATATTTATAAATATAAATACAGTTTAAAAAATAAATTATATTACAATATTTGTTTAATTTGTTTAATTTTAATATGTATACGTTGCGTTAATGATAAGTAAGATATTTAAATATGCACCTGGAAGCATCGGTGGAAGTGCACGGCTTATTCTTCTCAGCCAATTGGGTATTCCGTGCGTTATTGATTTTGTCCAGGCTCGTTGTTCCAATGGCGACAGACTGTAATATACGACTCTACGAATGTGTATTGGTAAATTGCCAAATTCCAAACCCATTTTGCGCAAAGAATAGATTAAAAAATTGAAGAAGACTCCTAAGATATCGCTATCAGTGCTTTCTCTGTGATATTTTTCGTAGTTTGTAAAAAAAAAAGAAATGAAAAAGACAATTGCGAATTAATATCGTAAAGCGCACTCTTATTTGAAAATTAAAACTAGATCTCAACCGCAGCAAATGATAAGAGCAATGACTATCGGTAAAACCAACTGAGAGTGTGATGATATGGAAGAGAGCTCTTATGCCATGGAACGATGATATTATATACTGAATCCTGGATTTTCAGCAAAAGATCATATATACTAGTTCAAAAGTATACGCGTTCATTTTAGATTGAACTATATCAATCACAATAAATTAAACTTCATTCTCGCAAGATAAAAAATTAAATTAATTCATTGATTTTATTTATCAATTCTAAAATTCTGAAGCGTCTAGGGACGCACTCATAATTTTACTTAAATAATGTTTAAACGATTTTATATCATTTTCTAACTACTTTATAATTAAAAATAATTGACTGCATTAACTACAATTAACATTAATTTCTAAACAGATTGATTATTCAATCGTCCAATTTTTGTGATTTTAAATATTCAAACAGAATTTACAAGTTAATTCTTATTGATTTTATAAGCTCTAATAAACAAGTAAGTTTAATAATACTTAATATATTAGCTCTAAAATTTTAGCTCTTAATTTTAATAAATAAGATTAACGTACATTTATATTTCTACACATTTACGTTCCTTTTGTCTTATATAATAAGGGATACTAAGTTGATACAATTTAATGTGTAGATTCAATTTAATTTTAATATATTTTTCTGAATCTCTAAAAATAGTTAAATTTTGTTTAAATAGTAATACTCTATTTCTATTATTATTATTATTATTATTATTATTATTATTATTATTATTATTATTATTATTATTATTATTATT
>NW_012130083.1:1866306-1870287 GCF_000143395.1 Atta cephalotes
AGAGAGAGAGAGAGAGAGAGAGAGAGAAGAGAAAGAGAGAGCTGCGAGGTATGCACCATGGGAGTATCGATTCTGCAGGGCAAATATAGCTACTTTCGTTGAAAGTTCCTTTGTTCTCTTTACCGCAATGAACCGTATGATAGCGAGTAACGCGCGATGAACAATGGCAGCAGATAGCAAGACGGCGCGGCGAGTTTATTGAATTTTCTGTGGGGAACTTGCATCTCGCAGACTTGCATTTGTTAATGCGTGCGTACGTTCTAATTTATATAGACAAGCTTTATATATAGATGAGAAAAGACGAGACATTTAAATCTATATATAGCATAAGGAGACTTGATCCTTCATCCTTTTTCCATTATCATCATTTTCTGATATACTTTTAATTTATACACTTTCAAAGAATCCTTCATTTAACACATAAAGCTTTTATTTCTATTTCTACTGGCTACATTGTTTGAAATGTAATGCTTTGAAATGACAACGGCTTTAATCTTATGTAATATACAATATATTATTTCACATAAAATAATCCAACAACCAATTTTATGAAAATAATTTGACACACAACAGATGGATACACGTTTAAGCTGTACTCAAGTCAAGGCTATGATCATATATTTTTGAAATTTATTAACAATATACCGTCCACATTGCGCGCATAAAGCGTAATATAAATGAAAAGAATTTCATTCGAACGACATAAAAATATCATAATATAATATTTATCAAGGTAATCATAAAGTGAGACTAATGCTGTGATAAAAGCTATTTGAAAGTTCGTATTAAAATGTTATATTATATGTCGAAATATACTACAAGTAGATCGGGTTGAGAAGTAACCATTGATTTATGTAATTTTGAAAGTTGAAGAAACAAAGTTCGTGGTCTCTCATTTTTCTTGTTACAGTCGTTACCTTGAGAAACATAATGCTACGCGTTATTACCTTCGTTCTCACATATTTTTCACATGCCATAACTCAAATGATTCTTTAAAAGCTAATATAATATCGAGATACATCAATAATGTTGCAACAAGCCATTGGATATATAAATCGTGCATAAACTAAGATCAACAATATTTCAATTTTATATTAGTTTTCGTAAAATATACCTTGCATAAAAGAACTTAAAATCTTTTATGTGAGATAATTTTATGTGAAAACCAGAAATGAAGAGTAAAATATAAAACAACTAATCTTTTTCCAATTGTATTCACTCTATCATTCACTTTCAGTAATTCCTCTTTTCACAAAATGAGAATTTCATCATAGAATCGTATCGTGCTACTGTTCCAAACGGCTCGTATGAATACTACACATCGATGCATCGTTTCCTTCATTTTAGATGGCGAATATACGACAATTCAAGCATCTCGCTTATAAAAGCTATCATTGAAGTACGATAATATCACTGTGCGGAAACATATTTCGAAACTACGTTTGTGATAGGCGATACCAGATTTCCTGTACGACTCAAAGCACACATCTCGTCGTGCATTCCCGTTATCGTTCCTCGAATATTTCTAATTTCCCGAGTTCCAGTATAGAGAACACAGGGATTATACCACAAGAAACATAGAACAAGAAAATAAATGAGAGAACGTGGGTGGTGCGGCATCCTACGCTCAGAGAAAAATCCTTTACAACTGGATGTCACTAGCCAGGAGGGGAGAAAGATAATAATTCACGTCATATATGTCGATACACGCGCATAAACTCGGCACATTAATATTCGGAAATGACGTAATTAGACAGAATTGCTGAACGGATTGGATTACAATACGATAGTGCTGAAATTTCTCTTTAATTGCAAGAATATCCATAGGGAAATGATATATGTAAACATCATTAGTAAATTTATTTCAATGCCAATTTCTATATTATTTATACTATATGTACTATATTATGCTTTATTATGTTATATTTCTATATTATGCTATAATGATTTCCTTATTAATATATTTACGAGGAACGTAACAGTTTTGTTATAATTGACAAAGAAGAAAACATTTAAATTTCAAAAAAGAAAAAGATCTCATCTGAAAACTGATATCTGTTCGCAAACTTCTCTATTTAACATCTACTTTTCTTAAACACTTTTATCAAATTCTATTAACAAATACAAATTGCGTGATACAGTAAAAAATATTTAAATTAAATTAAATCATGTATTGAAATTACCAAATATTTTGTACAATTATAAAATGAGATATATATGTATATTTTACATATAAAAACATATATATTTTATAATATTGGATTGTCCGGAAAGTTCGTGTCAACTAACCTACATAATTTAATAAATGTATACTAAAATTTAAATTTTCTGCGTTTCAATTTTCCTTCAACATCGGCACAAACTTTCCGGACCATCCAATAGTATTTTCATTTACATTTTAAATTTATATGTTATCAAGTATATAAATTTAATATTAATGTTATAATATAAAATTAAAAAAAATATTGTTATGAAATGTACGTGCAAATTACTCTTTAATTTTGTATACTCGAGATCTAAATTAAGTTTATAAAAGAAACAATCTTACAGGGGAACCTGCTAAGTGCTAGTTCAATTTGCCTCGGGGAAAACGATTTTCATGTGGCTTCTGGATGCTGCGGTACTTTTCAAACGATATATTAATCAAATTAAAGGTTAGTGATTTTAATTTTCCAATTCTATTCAAATTAAAATTGTAAATCTTATATCTTTCTACATTATGGCATGAAGCAAATATCAAATGCAAATTTTTATATAAATATATAAATATAGAATGTAAACAGCGAATATATATAAATTGTCACGAGAAATAATTAAATGATATTTATTAATAGATTTATTAATAGATTGCTTATATATGTTTATTGTTACAGATAGATTGATCTTACGCGAAGAAAAGAAAAGAAGAGAGAAAGAAAAAAGAAAAGAAAAAGAAAGAGAAGTAAAAAGTACGCTACAAAATAACTTGCAGCAAAATGGATGAACCAATAACACGAAGTGGTAGATGGGTTTGCCCGAATGATCGACAATTGGCATTGCGAGCAAAGTAAGTAATTTGCAGCTAAAGTAAATATCAATGTTCAAATAATAACACAAACTGGGAGACTATTTTCCTATATTTAGATAATAAAAAAACGTATAGAAATATCTTCTTACAAGAGAGTTAAGGACTTCAAATAATTATAGAACAGTTGAAAATAAAAGATATACTTTCTTATAAATGCTTTGCTATTAATTCAAAATAATATTTTAAAGTTATCTCGATATATTTGATTTTTAACGAATGTTGAAATTATATATAAAGCAATATGAAGAAACATTTTACAATTACAGATAAATGTTTTATGATATTTAATACAATTTAATGTTTTTGGAGTGTTATGATTTTCAATATAATTCTGTTCTCATTATTTTTATCTTTGCAAATTTTAAAATTTAAAAATTTTTACAGACAGAAATTAAAAGCATTTTTTAAGCATCACCAAATTTATACATGTATAAAAATATTACACTTTTTAGTAAATATCGTGCAATATACATCGCATATATATCCATACATATTGTATAATACAGCAACATTTTCAGCATAATATAACTGCAATATGTGATACAAAATAACAATCAAGATAAATATTTGTAATTGCATAATATTGCAATATTCTGCAAAATGTTATAAAGAATTGTTTATATATGATACAATTTTTATTCAAAAATATATATCCAATAATATTCGATATACATTAAAAAAGAAATACCGAATCTCTTTTCGACATAATATTAAAAATAATTGAACAAGAGCATAAAATTAGTTAAAATTTAAAATAGAAATATAAAATAAATAGGCATACATGTTCTGCTTTTGCAATATTTTGTCTTTGATATATATATATATATATTATATATTATATATTAGTATTGCTCTAATTATATCATATTCATATAATACGAGTGTGCGTGCGTGTGTGTGCGTGTGCGTGCGTG
>NW_012130083.1:1875829-1878329 GCF_000143395.1 Atta cephalotes
GTGTGTGTGTGTGTGTGTGTGTGTGTGTGTGTGTGTGTTGCTTTTCCAATCTAAAGAAGTGCTTTAAAAAAAACGCTTTTCTTTTTGTCTTTCTAAATATCCATAAAAAATGTAGATTAAATTTCGAACATTTTTAAATTTATTTTTTCAAGCTCAATATTATTTAAGCATCACTCAGAGTTTTTCACGTCTTCAAAGGAGTGGAATGATGAGACTCTCTTCATAACAAGCAGACAATGATTTTATCTTATATAAATTATATTCACAAAGTCATTATTATAAAACCCTGTGAAGACGATTTTTTGGAGAAACATAATTTAAAGATTTAAATTTCTTTAATAAACATTTCTTTAATAAACGATCGTAGTTTTTTAATTAGTTCGGTATGCTAATATTTTCATTTTATGAAACTCTCAGTCTTGAATTTAATTATTTAATATTAGATTTTTTATATTTTTTGTTACAACTATTTTCTTTATCAGCTATTAATACTTTTATAGATATTAATAAGGTCCCTTTAAATAAGGTTTTTTTATTTATATTTTTTTATTTATATTTATAACCAATTGTGCAAAATTGAAAGAAATAATTCTGTTAATAAAATTTTCTTCAAATTTTTAAAAATAATATCACAAATTAGAAAATATAAATAAAAATTAATTACAAATTATCATATTGCATATTATGCGCGCGTGCAATGATGAATAATCTGCCTTTATAATTATCTTGTATTATAATATGTAATACACATAATATTTATAGTTTATTTTCTTAAAAATGTGATTTTACAAGATAATATTTTTATACACAAATGATGTAAAACATTTCTCAATTTTTATTTTTATAATTTTAATATTCGCAAAAATAAGAATAGGAATGCATTAAAAAATATATAATTTTGAAAAATCTTGTATATGGGTTATTAGAAAGAGTTATTAAAAAATATTAAATTAAAGTATATACTTTTATCTGAACTTTTTGAGTATACTTTAGAGTTTTTGCCGATACTCGTTCAAATACCTAGATAGTTTCAATAGTTTCAATATCTAAAAAAAGCATTTATAAAAAATAACAAATCTTTTATGTTTATCTATGAATATATTCAAAACTCATTTTTTTTTTATAAAAAATCTCATTTTTTTTTATAAAATCAATGATAATATCTAATATTTTTTTATTTAATTCTTTGTATAGAAATTTGTCTTACGAATAAATTTTATTTATTAAAGAATACGAATTCATAAAAATTAACGAAATATCTTCATTATTATCTTTTTACAAATAAATTAGAAAATTTTTTAATAAAATATATCATAGTAAATTGTGCTTAAATCTGGCATACAGATTGCGAACAGGATGGTCTGTAAAAACGGGATCTTTCGAATCTCATGGATGGGGACAGTATCCAAATTCTTACACGAGCAATTCCAATCGTTGCGGACAATCTTATTTGCTCACTGATGATGAACGAAAAACTATTATCCAGGTAAATCCCACACTACAGCCATTCATTTCAATTTCAGCTTTTCTTCCAATTTTTTATTATTAAATTTCAATATAAAAAAATAATATTAAGATTCTTTTTTCATGTGCATTTTTTCAATGGAAAAATATCACATGTTATTTAAAAAAATAGTTACGTTTATTTTTATTTCTTGCGAGATTAAAACATTCAAATTGTCCTTGTACAATATTTGGAGTAATTAATAATAAAACCACATATAACTCACATTTAATTTTAAACAAGATTACGTACAGAATACGCAATATATTTAACACATACGTTCATGAATATCTATATATAGTTTCTAAGTTATTTACATAAGTATTGAATAATTTCGAAGCTCTTTTCCCTGTAGACGGAAGTATCCCTTGGAATATACCACACTTTATTTGACTCACTTAATTATGCAACTTTTTTTATCCTTCTATCTTCTCTGAGAAACCACGTGGAAGATAAATGGAATTTCAAACAAGATTAAAATTTATTTATTAAAAAATATCATTTCGATGTATTCGAATATTTCGATGTATTTTCGTATTACACAGAAAAATGCATTTATTCATATAACAATACAATATTTTACAGTATTTACAACAAAGAGGAAATTCAGAAACTTTAATTCGATAATCACACAATAAAGTTTTTAATTTTTTAAAACTTAAATATAAATAAATTATCAAATTAATAAAATAAAATTAATTTTTGTGTTCTCAAGAAAATTAATGTGTTTTTTAATCATAATCTTATTGAAATTAAATCGATTTCAATTTCCAAGCAATTTTTCACAGGTGATACAAAGAGCCGAAGCTCTGGATCTGTCAGAACAGGAGCGAGTCGGTAGACTCGTTGAAAGGCTAGAGAACATGAAACGAAATGTATGCATCGTAACATCGACCAGATCAAACGAGAGACGCAGTTGTGGACGTCGATGCTCCGGTGGAGCTCGATGTGTCTGTTCGTGCGCACTTTGCGGTGAAAAGTTCGGTACGGTATTAG
>NW_012130083.1:1880017-1883916 GCF_000143395.1 Atta cephalotes
TGTGTGTGTGTGTGTGTGTGTGTGTGTGTGTGTGTGTGTGTGATATACTTTTTAAAAAGACAGCAGTAGAATCAAGTTTATTATGATTATTATCGTCATTAGTAGAGATAGAAAATAAAAGATAGTTTTCCTTATAATTATATAATAGTATAAATTTTTACATAGGAACGAGGATGGTGTCGACCTGGTCATAGAACGTCGACATGGACAATAGGTGGTCCATGCAGATCCATGGACTCAACCGATGCTCAGGATTCCTCATCCGACGACGATGTAACACGACGACTCGCAGTAGCTCGTGGTCATTCTCCTACAAATCTATCAAGCAATCGTGAAAACACTCCTACCAAGCTGACAATTTCGAGTCCTGGAACTAGTACTTCATCACCGAAAAGTCCTCGAGGAAAGCCAAATGGTCTGTCACCTTCGAGCTATCGCGAAGATGCAAGTTCCGATAGGCTGGATAAGTCCTGCCTTTCGATCGCGTCTCAATGCAGCCGACTTTCGCCTACGGGCTCAATCAACACCCCTCGCTCAAGGGCAAGCGGCAAAAGCCCGAACGAATTGCAGGTCGAGCAACGCGTGTCCTTCGAAGATATTTTCGTAGATGACGAGAAGGCTAATGAGGCGGACGATGATGAGGAAGAAGACACCGAAGAGACTCGCAAAGATGCTTCCATATCATTAGACCGGTCGAAGGGCTCTCAGGTACAATCTCTCAGGTAAGGTAAGAATGATAACGAATGGGGTAAAGGTTTGAACTTATGCAAGAAATCACTATCCTGACAGACTGAAAGCGCCCACGATAGCGACGACACCGACTACACCAGTCGAACAGTTCCAGACTATGGGAAAGATTCTCCAAGAGAGGAATGCGGAACGGGACGCGAGCAGGTCCTGCTCAGGCCAGAACAGCTCCTCCAGCACTCGCAGCAACAGTCAAGGCAAGATGCAAAGAACTCCGGAATATCGAGGTCGATAAAAACATCTTACAATTAAAAGCGATAAAAGAAATTGCAGAATTATTGGATAGAATAAAATTACAAGTGGAAAATAGATCGAGAAAAATAAATCAAATTATAAGAAAAAGAATCCTATTTTTAGTCGAAAAGCGCGGATATATTATAAAATACCTTCGATTGAAAATAAGATCTTTCACTTACGAGAATAAAACTGATCGTTATTCATAATTTAAAAATACATTTTCTAATTAATGTAATTCTCGTTTTCACATAAAGTTTTTGTTATTAATCGTTAATTTTTTTTTTGACTTAAATAAAATGTTATATGATCTTACAAAAAAAGAAGAAATACATTTTTAGAATACATGATATTCCTCATTAAATATTGAAATTTGTTTTAACAAGAATCTATAGACAAATAATTAATTAACATTATAATAATTAAAAAGGAGTTTTAATAAACTAAAGAATATAAGTAACAAAAAATTAAATTAATTTCATATTTGTGAAGATCGCATAGCAAGGCATCGAAATTGAAATTTGAAACATTAACAAAAATCTGATATCCAAAATTTAATGAGAAAAAATAAAGAAAAGATCATCAAAGAAGTACCATAATAAAGAACCAATAATTTTGCAGTTTAATCTAATTTGAAGAAAATCAAAATCAAACATAATATTAAATTACCAAAATATGGAACAGAAACGGGACAAGATTATGGGATTCTCGAAGTCTCCTTGCGATACGACCCGACAGATCAGTGCCTCCAATGCAAAGTAGAACGTGCACGTCGTCTAAGACCCATGGATATCCAAGGTCTCGCCGATTCCTTTTGCAAGCTGAATATACTGCCCGTCGGAAAAGCATCGACGAGCAGACGACTACGAACAAAGACGGTACACAAGACACGCGATCCCGAGTTCAACGAGACGGTGAATTTCTACGGAACAACGGAAACCGATGTAAAAATCAATACTATAATACATGAATATCGATCCGATCGCAAATAACTACATACTAGAAATTTCTCATATTAGATCTCGACCGGCAAGGCGTTGCACATCCTAATTATCCAAGACGATCCCTCGGGCCAAGACTTCCTGGGAGAAGCGAGATTTCCCCTGCACGAACTGCTACCATATCAAACGAAACATTACAAAACATCTCTGCAAGCTCATTATCCAGTATGTTGAATACAGAAGTATGCTTTATATAATTAAACTTGTCAAATTTAATTTTTTATATTCAGTATTTTATATTCAGTACAAAAAAAAGCAAACGAAGATAAGAACATTCTTTCTCATTTAAAATAAATATTAATTATTTATAAAATAAGTTTATACAATTTGTATGCAATAAAATATAATATAATATAATAATAAAACATATGAAATAAATATTTTTATCGACATACTGCAACAATAATTATTCTGTTGTAGGTGGACAACGAAGAGGAAACTTGGGGTATGTGTTCAAGCGGTCGCGGACAGATCCAGATAAGCCTGAGTTATTGCACGCGTCGACGTGCGCTGCTGGTTACCGTGCACCGTGCTACGAATCTCTTGCCCATGGACAGCAACGGGTTTTCTGACCCATTTGTCAAACTGGCACTCGTCGAGGATGCGACCGACAATCATCGGCAGCAACGGTTCCTAGATTACTCGGCCGCTCGCGCTACTGCCAAAAAGCTGACCGGGAGGAAGACGGCCGGTCGCGGCTCGCAGAGCACGAGCATCAAGAGGAAGACATTGAATCCAGAGTGGAACGAAGAGTTCGTTTTCGCGACTCGCTTAACGGAATTAATGAAATTGACACTATGCCTGACCGTGTGGGACAAGGACTTCGGCAAGAGTAACGACTATCTGGGTACTGTGAATATTAATCACTTCATTCCATATCTTTTTTTTTTATTTCTGAACGGATATTAAGAATTTACGGTCTTAAAAGAGGAACACAAAAAGAGTTGCAAAAATAATTTTACTGCATACATGTAACGTATGTTACACATTCGTTAGGTACGCCCTTGCTAAAAGATATATCCGAAATCTCTCGTATTCTATTTGAACCAAATAAATTAACTGTGATATAACAGTAAAATTTAATTTAATTAATATAAATAAATAGTTTTTATATAATCCATTTTTATAATCGTAACTAGAAAAATTAAGATTGAAAAAATTTATTTTTTCTGTCATTTATTTATGTGATGACTTATTTACTTAAAGATATAAACATTGCTTATCATCTAACTTTCAGAAAAGTTACATTATCTTCTCTATCTCAAATAAAGAATAGCGGTTTTTTTTCTTTCATTATCACAATTATGATTGCTGAATCAGAATAATTAGAATTCCAAAGTTGTCAGTCCCTATAATTAAAGTTTAACATCTATTATCCTATATATACAGATAATACTTATATTTATACATTTATACAATTTACAGGCGGCCTTATGTTAGGTTGCGGTAGCAAAGGGGCACGTCTTCGACATTGGATAGACGCGATCAAATTCCCAGATCATCGACATTTGGCATGGCACAATCTCGCGGAGATGGACGTACCTATGGAATGATAATTTTGTCTCGATAATCGGAAAGCAGGTCAAGATTAAATACACAAACCATGCGGGCTTTCCACGTATCATATATACTTACACGGATATGCGTACGCATATGCGTATAGTATACTTGGCGAGCGTGTTACATTTTATGTAATTTATCGTTGCTCAAAGATTAAGTATTATAAAGCATTAAGAGGTTGATACGAAAATAAAGAAATTGAAAACAATGTCATTTTGTCATAATTTGTTAACAATGTATTCACATATTTTATGTATATATACACACACACACACACACACACACACACACACACACACACACACACTACTACATATATATATAGTATATATATATATATATATATATATATATATA
>NW_012130083.1:1883936-1892548 GCF_000143395.1 Atta cephalotes
TATTATTAATATTACGTATACTATTATTATTGTATATATACACACACACACACACACACACACACACACACACACACACACACACACTATATATATATATATATATATATATATATATATATATATATATATATATATATAATTTTCCTCTTCTTACATTTATAGAAACATAATTATGCTTTAAATAACAATTCTTTTTTTATCTTGTTAAAAGATACAAACATAAATAAATAATTAAATTAAATAGTTCTAACTCTGTTGTAAACACTGTGAACACTAAGAAAAATTATCTATGTGATTGACTATGTTGATTGTGTTACATATAATCTGATCATGTATATAGTCAATTATCAATGTGGAAGCCGTAAGTTGGCACACTACAAGACCAAAATTGAAAAAGTAATAATCGCCTGCAAACTTTAAACTGATAATAATTTATATAATTTGTAAAAAAATTTTGTTATACTGTATATTGCTGTATTCGTTAGAACAAATGCTACAACTTTTATCGAAATATTTATTTTATTGTATAAAAATGCATACAGATAATTTTTCTAAATGATCCATTTAATTTAACCGTTTAATTTAATAGCCACTTATACGAGGAGACACTCCTATATATGTTCTCTTACATTTAAAAATCTTTTTTTTATCTTAAGTAACAATTTTTTTTTAATAGAAAAAATTAATTATCACTCCCAGAAGAATCTTCTTCTGCTTCTCGCAACCATTTAATGAATGGCTGAACGGCATTCTTTAGTTTTGTATGATGCGTGTCCGAATTTTCGTCAGTAGACTCATACCATTCTAAAATCTTTTCTTCAGATAGTATGTCGCGATCGTAAAATTGATGCAACAGGTGTTGCGCGTACGGCAGTAACTCGTCGGTTGTATTAACAATATCTTCTATAGCACGCAAACAATCTTCTTGCGCGTTTTCATTCTTAATATAATTCTGAATAATAGTATTAAAATAAGTTATCATAATTTTCAGATTCTTTTGATAATTCTGATTAGTAACGGTAGTTTTCGTTTCGGAAAGATAGTGTAATGGCAGACTGAGAATCGCTTTGATGACATTATACGTCACCTCGCGGATGGTAACGTTGTACGCATACCTCGACGAGTTTATTTCTAGAATTAAATTCTCGCAATTGAGCTTATCCTGATAACCACGTAACAGACTATCGATAACTTCGGATAAGAACATATTCGTGTCGTCTGGAATTTGAGAATCACATTCCAGAATTTCTTCGTTACTAGACGATTCTGAGGAGCAGTCGTCACAATCAATTACTTCAGCATTTTTAAAGTACAAAAATCCATCCTCAGCCTCGAGATCCGACATTTTGATCTCAGATATACCAGAAGATGTAGATTCGATAATGGTATCAACGTATTGACTGCGAGCAGCAATGTCAACTCCAGAACATAATATACATCCATCTATTTGGCTACGATATCTAACAATACAATTCGGAAATAAGATACTGCTCTTAATAGTGCAATTGTCTTTAATTCTAACGTTTGAAAAAACGTAAGAATTATCTATATTAACATTACTACCTATGATGCAATTGTCTGCGATCACAGATCTCGCAACTTTAGTTTTATTTCCTAATGAACTATTAGATCCAAGAATACAGTCTTTTTCTAATAAACAACCTTTAGCAAAAGTAGCAGTTTCGTGTTTATACGTACTCCGCGGCATACATATAAAGTTTTTCAATAACGGCATAGCATCTGGTGCAAGAGGAAAACTATGTCTACGCAAAACATCCTGAGTGAGTATATGATGAGCCTTCCACGAGGTAATTGGCAGAGCATAATCCTCTGTATTTAATTGCTGCCAATAAATCCTTGAGTCCAAAATCTCCTCATTCATCAATACTCCGCGAATAAAATCATCCATAGTCTAAAAACATAAGAATAGTAAATTATATTTGTTTCTTTATTGCGTAATTGAATATAATTATGTTAATATTATAAAATAATTCTATTGATATTTTAAACAAAAAGCAATTTAATTTACTTACTTGAAAGTCAAAATTATCAGCAAAGAGTGGCAAAACAGATGGTGAACACAAGTAGATATGAGTATCCAAGTAACAAGAATTAATTTCTACTTCATTATGATCAAGAAACCAATTTAATTCCAGCTTTACTTTTTTCTCACTATTCTTCAATTTAGTGTAATACAGAATTTTATTAGTGCTTTTGTCTGACACAACTAGAGACGCTTCCTCATTGAGATAAGAATCTTTCATTGAACCAAAGTTCCGTAATACCATAGTCATAGTTGCTCCCTTATCCTTCTCGGCTTTCATACGATGAATATTGAATAAAGTTTTAAGATCTGTATTGGTAAAGGTGTTCCCACGAATCAGTATAAAATATCCTCTGATCCATCCTTTTGTATCAATATCTCGCAAAGCATCTCCGAGTGATCTGCAGCCATCGGAAATGATCAAAGAGATTGTAACGTCTTTGTAAATCCTTTCGTCGGTATATTTTTTTAGCTGATCTATGTGACTGCTGCAATAAAGGAATACCTCTTGTATCTTCGACTTTATCAATGTTTCTATCATGTAATCGAGAAGTGGTATATTTATCACGGGCATTAGAATGCTTGGAAATATATTTTGCACTGGATTTAATCTTGTTGTGAAATCATCCGCAAGAATAACGGCTTGTAGAACATCCTTTTTACACATTTTCGCATTCATGGTCTTGTATTCACAATAATTCACTGGCGTATAGATCAGTAAATTGTCAAGATTTAGGCGACTGTTGGCGACGAACACTGAGAATTCTTAATTCCAATAGTTTCACGAAGAAACTGTAGTTAGACAGGATACTTGTTCTGATATACAATATTTGTCTGTTTGCATTACTCGAAAAATTGTTACATTTAAAGTGTGATCTTCTTCGGCAAAATAGCCCCTGCTTTGGATCAGAGCTGATTCGGCCAGGACAGTATTTAAAAGAAGAAAAATATTTGGACGACTGCTCTCTTGAATAGATACTGTATTGAGAGCATCGAAACAAAACGTGATCCATTATATGGATGTCGCCATATTGAAAATTAAACACTAGCACCTCTGAACTTAAAGGCCAAAACTATTTATATGTATTAAATAACTGGTAAGTTATCGTCTATCATAAGATAACTTTCCAATTAATATGTTTTATTATTTTTACAGTTTTCAAATTGTCGATTTGCTATATTCTTTACAAATAATGTGAGGAGATTTCACTATTTTTTAAAATTAATATTTATTAATTGCTATATTATATGAATTTCTAATAAAAGCTTTTATCGATAGTAGAGAAGATAATATATAATAATAATGCCTTCTATATTTAGGTAATTTAGGGATGCTAGTGTCTAATAATGACACCAGTTGGCAAGTTGACTCTGATCGGAGTGATCGGTATTCTCGCCTCTCGGATGACGTTTAATCGTCTACTACAGAATAGTAACACATGTTGTAGTTCTTTTCTCTAGTATTTAGTGAATAGTTTACGATAAACAATTTTGATTCTTTTAACTTGATAAAATAATGGCAAAATTAAAAAAAACTCTGCAGAACGTACAAATGCCTGCTGTACCAAGTACGAAAATATCCATCGTGAAAGTAATTGAGTTTTTGTTAATTTCTTAAACATAATGTGATTAATAAATGTCTTTAGTTCCTTTACTTTATATTTTGAATTTATGATATAAACAAGATCCTTTTTAAATTTTGTTTTAGAAACGAAATCGAAGAAAAAAGAAAACTAATACACAATTATTGAATAATATGGATAAAAATAATTTAAAGAAACTAAGTGCATCCAATGAAATAGTAAAAAATATATTTACAAATACGCAAAATAATAAAAGGAAAAAATTGCATAGTTCTAAGAATAAATTTGATGCAAAAAATTTTGCCTCAACAAAATATCCAAAAAATAATGAAAATAACTTAAAGAAACTAAATATATCTAACACAATAGGCAAGGATACAAATATGCAAAGTAATAAAAGGAAAAAATCACATGATTTTAAAAATAAACTTAACGCAAACTATACAGAAAATTCAGATTTTCTAACTAAATATCCAAAGGATAATAAAAATATAAAGAAACTAAGTGCATCTAATGAGATAGCAAAGGATGTATTTACAAATATGCAAAAAAGTAAAAAGAAAAAACTACGTGATTCTAAAAATGAACTTGATACAATAAAATATACAGAAAACTCAGATGCTCTGATAAAATATCCAAAGGATAAGAAAAAAAATAATTTAAAGAAATTAAGTGTATCTAATAGAATAGCAAAAGATATGTTTGCAAATATGCAAAATAATAAAAGAAAAAAACGTGATTCTAAAAATAAATTTGATGCAAAATATACAAAAAACTCAGATGCTTCAACGAAATATTCAAACGATAATAAGAAAAAAATATTAAAAGTATCTCAAAAAATACAAAATAATTCAAATATTAAAATAAAATATGAGAAAAATAAAAAACGAAAACAGGACATGAATCTTAATCGTACAAATAAGGATACTGTGAGAGATAATTATGAAGACGTGGAAATCGATGAAGACGATTCTTCAGAAAATAATGGAAGCAAAAATATTAAAAAAAAGAAGAAAAGGTTAAAAAGTTACAAATGGAGATAAAAAATCTTAAGTTTATGATGAGAAAATTAATTGAAGGGAACAATGAAGAGAATATGAAACAGATATCAACTAAAGTAGAAACACAGCAGATACAATCTGATATATTAAAACTGGACAAACATAAAATAAATATCAAATATTTAAAAAAAATGCTCGAAAATAAATCACAAGTAACGAAAGTTGCACAATCTACTCTAAGAGATAAAAAACCTACTTTGAGAGATAGAATGCAAATGCAGTTAAAAGCATCCAGATTCAGATTTATAAATGAAACATTGTACAATAATGACAGTTTACAATCTAAACATTATTTTCAAAAAGACCCTGATAGTTTTATGGCTTATCATGCAGGATATAAACAGCAAATTGAACAATGGCCGATAAATCCACTGGATGTTATAATATCATCAATTAAAAAATTGTATTTATCTCTTAATCTTAAATGAAATTTATGCAAGTGTGAATGTCTAATAATGCCTTAATTATAATTGCAGGCCAACGGACAATGTAATCGCTGATTTTGGATGTGGTGAAGCCCGGCTCGCAGCTTCTGTTCCTCATACAGTACATTCATTTGATTTCATTGCTCTAAATGATGAAGTGAAAGCTTGTGATATGGCTCATACTCCATTATTAATGAACAGCATCCACGTTGTCGTGTTTTGTCTTTCTTTAATGGGATCTAATCTTAATGATTATATAATAGAAGCTAACAGGGTTCTTAAAAATAAGTAAGTAGTAATGGTATTCTTGATTGACAGTAAGGCAGTAAGAATTAATTATTTTTATACTGCTTATGGCAGTAAGAATTAATTATTTTTATTTCAATCAATTTAGTGGGATCTTGAAAATAGCCGAAGTTGAGAGCAGATTCGAGGATGTAAAAGATTTTATAAAACTACTACGCCATTATGGTTTTAAAAATACATGGAAAGACTTGTCTCATAACCTGTTTTATTTTATGGATTTTAAAAAAAACGAAGATATAAGCATGAAAAGAAAAAATCTTCCTGCAATTACGTTAAAATCATGTGTATATAAAAAGCGATAACATTTTGTTGTATTGTTAATAATATATTATAATAATATTATAATATATTATAATAATATTATTGAAAAATATTTCATTTTTCAATATTATTCTTTTATATAAAACTATTCTGTACTTTGTTGATATTATAATTAAGTAATAAATATATCAAACATTGTTTGTATAAATACACCATGTGTTTGTTTAAATAATGTGTTTAAATAACTATTCTTGAAATACGTTGCTTCATTGAATACAAATTGTTGTAAGAATAGTTATAAGAAATAAAAAATAAGAAAGAAAAAAAGATTTAGATCGAGAATTTAAGATACCAAATATTAGACGGGATAACGAGGAAGATTACAAATGAAGTTTTATAAATTTGAGAATGAAAAAGATAGATATTTATTGTGAAGTAATTTTTACTTCAAATTTTCTTTTTATTTTTTTAATATCATATGTCATTCAAGATTCTTAATATTATTCTTATTACATCAATTGCAATTATCATAACAATTCAGAATTTCATAATGATTATGATTTTGATAACTGCAAATTTCTTTGTCTAATATAGTACGCTACATGATATGAAAAATTTTATGTAACATAATTCAATCACTGGTTTAATCACTGGTCTCTTAAGATGCATTGATTAATTATTACATATATGTATATGTGTGACAAAAATAAAATTGTATCTGATAAAAGACAAATTGACAGTTTACATAAATGATAATAATTACATAAGATTACATAGAATAATACTAAATACAATTATACTGTTGTTTACGTGATACAAATTGTTCTTATTATTCTTCGCATAACAAAAAAGACATATTGTTGCTTCATTCAATTTAATTCACACTTAATTCAGACGTGATTCAGAAATTTTCAAACTCATAATTGCATGATGATGATAGATATGAATTTTTTTACACCAAGATGAAATATAAGTTAAACATTTTTAACCAACTTTAAAACTATTTTACAAATTTGCAAATTCCTTTTATTTATTTCATCATGGTCTTTCGAAATAATATTTAAGAATAAAAAAAGAATAGATTCATCCAATCCATCGAGTTTGAAAAATCCTGATATTTATTTCTTGAATTGATATAAATTTTATACTTTAGTGTACATTAATATTTATTATTTTCAATTTATAAACTGATATCGCTGTTAGAATAATGAAATAAATGGCTGAGATACGAGACTAGTGTGCGACTTCATTATTCACTGACACAACAAAATAAAATACTTAAAAACTTCATATATGCGAATATCTTACAACCTACATAGCGTAATGTAATACATGAATCTATGATTATACAATATTATATGTAATAGTAGTTACTACTTTATAATAAAAGATAATTACATGGAGAATGTGCCATACATAATATTATTATATAAGTTGTAAATCTTTGCAATTAGGGCGTCGCAAAAAAGTGCACAAATGCGCATTTATAAGAGGGAGAAGTGTTAAATTAAATTAAAAAAAAATCAATTCTTTATTCCTGTAACTGCAATTGCATATGCTCACTTCTGTCAGATTTAATTTCTTTTAAAATCGCTATTATAAAATCGCAACACTATTAAAATCTTTCAGTACAGATTCATTTTAATTCACTATTGATATTGATCATTGTAACATTTGATTGTAACATTTTCCCTAGGGTGAAAAATGAAAAATTGAACTTTAACTCTATGAACTTTAAACAATAACTTTCATTTTTATAATTCCGCTCTAAAAAATAATATCTTACAATATCTTAGAACAAAAATATAAAAAAATTGCATTTTTTCTAAAAATATTATAAATATAAAGTTATTTAAAGAAAAAAGCTTATTTAAAAAATTGATAAATAAAAATATTAAGAGAAATCGCAAAATTCCCTTTGCACAAAGGCGCTTTATACGTTAGCGACGGCCCTATTCATAATATCAATATTACAATGTTAATACATTAGCATAAACACATTTCTAAGTATCGAACATAAGAATTTTAAATTGCATTAATCAACTAATATTCTGATCTATACAAGTGTGTAAAATTTCATTAAAATGTAATTAATAAAAAGTGAAAAATCTTTTTAAAATATCTGCAGAAGCATCATTCTTTTTTTATTTGAACACAATATTTAAAAATAATATCTCACCGCACTAAATAGTGCTAATAAAAATTTATTTTAATTTATACATGCATTATGATGGAAATTTCACGTGCTTTACATTTTCTTGACTAGATATTATAAGTCTTACTAAATGTATTGCTTTGTTATTCTTAAAACAATCTATTTTTGTGTTAAAAATCGTAAAATATATATTTATAGAGTTCTGAAAAATGAACATTATATGATTTATATTAACATACAAAACTTTAGGAAGCTTTAATTTGTTTAGTAAATTAAGTAAGTTAAAAAGCCATTTAAAAAATTATTTAAAAGATGAATTAATATAAATGTGATACAAAATGTTTCATAGACATGTACATATAATTGTAACAAAAGGATTATATTATGTACATAGAGAGTGTTTTAAAATTCGCGAATCAAAATACTATAGCAAGAAAGTTAGATAGAAAAAAATAAGTTAAAGAATATTTTTTCATTCCGAGTCGTAGTCCTAAAAATAGAAAGTTTAAAACTGACTAATTACAAATTACGATTATAGAAACGGCTATCCGTGAATCATCACGCGCGATCACTAACATTGTCGATGCGCGACTCATGGACAGAGCCAGCTATTTTAAAAAATAGTAAATATAATTAATTTTTTTTTAGAACTTATTTGCTATAATATTTTGGGGTGTGTGTGTGTGTGTGTGTGTGTGTGTGTGTGTGTGTGTGTGTGTGTGTGTGTTATTCTTTCTTACATATTATTACTTTCTTTAGTACAACTAAACGTAA
>NW_012130083.1:1892827-1908993 GCF_000143395.1 Atta cephalotes
AGCNNTTAATAATAATAATATTTATTATTATTTTATATATTGGTTGTGTGTGTGTGTGTGTGTGTGTGTGTGTGTGTGTGTGTGTGTGTGTGTGTGTGTATCTTTTCACATGTAATTCCTTTTATTTGCACAAGAAGTAAAACTTTATGCATAACAAAACCACATTATTTAAAAAATTTAACATTGGATTCACATTTTCTATTAAGAACCGATATTCATAATCCGTTATTATTTTAATCGTTTTATGTAATGTCCTAAGATGTTAATACGATCTTGTAATGGGTGATATTTTAAAATTTCTTAATTTTAAATATAAGATTTTAAATATAAGAACAATTTTGAATATCGCCTTATGATTATTAAATTTTAAGAATATGGCAATTTAATAATTAATATTTAATTTAATAGATATCACAAAATTAATTTGGATTTTTATATTTGTCTTTTCATTAAAATTTATATCTTTCCCACAATATTTCCAGAATCTTTAAAAAATATTAAGTTAATTATAGGAAATAATTTTTCTATTTTATCAAGAATTGTAATACATGTTGTTGTTGAACTGTAACAACATGTAATACATGTTGTTATATTTTTTAAGGATTTTCATATCATCTTGTAAAACAATTAATCTTATTAAGTACAATATATATTTATATCGATGATATAAATATACTGTTATGCTTTGTCATTAATTAAAAGTATGTAAAATTCAAAATAACAAAATTATTGTATATTGTATACTTCGATATCAAGATAATGAAATATTTTGCGATTCGCTTTAGAGTCGCTCATTTTTTAAATGTTTTTGTATCAAATTTATAATGAAAAATTTTAATTTTTTATAGAAAAGCAAAATTTATCACAGTTTCCCGAATTATGCATTTAAATAACTTATTACTATTTTTAAAAAATAGAAAATGTTTGAAGTAAACATTTCGGACATCGTTATTAATATAAAATTATTGTATACAGTAATGTAAGATTTCGTGAAATATTAAGTGAATATTAAAAAGAAATTATGATATGGCAAAAATAAAATATATCTGAATACGATAAGAAAATTGATGCATGCAAAGGAACATGTAAAATGATATGTATGTAACTTAACGAATGCTACTCATTCACACGACATTTATGAGATCAAAGTATATGACCTGTATAATTTGCACTATGAGAATATGATATTGACATAAATATATTTTTGACATATTAATACTTTCAACAAAATTGGCAATGTTTTAATGCCAATGTAAAATACGTTTCTAATACTGCATCTACCTATTGCTGTATACATTACACATTTTATTTATGCTTGTTTTGAAATTGATTAATCAATCTGTCTTAGGAATCTTGTAATTCTCATGTAATACTAGTTATAAATATTTTATTTATGACAGTGATAGTTTCCTATGTAAATTTACAGGTACTAATTATGCACGTGCACAATGGAAACATTACTCTGTTGCTAAGTATATACCAGTTAGATAATAGTTCTAAACTGATGACGCATCATACGGTTAATGGCGGCCTGTGCTCCTTGTTAACGACATAGAACTTGTGTTTCTTACCAAACAAACCCCATATCACGGCAACATTCTCAATTATTATATTGAATGGAATAGTGGATAATGCACCGCATATACACAGCATAAATCGGGCAACACCGAAACGATATAAGGAGAACGATTTAACTACTCCAAACACATACATATAGATATTTACTGCACCGATAAACGCGCAAAGAAAGTCGATCAACGGCGGACAAGTGATCGGACACAATCCAGCCAAAACAATGTTAGAAGTGGAAAGAGGCATCGTTACCCATGAGTAACACGAAATACCCAGCAACAATTTCTTTCTCAATGGAATCGCTTTGGAATGCACAACAAGTAATATACCTTGCAGCCATCTTTTTCTCTGCTGTACAAAATCCCACAAAGAAAACGGCGATTTTTCCCACATTTCGCCATCCACAAAATTGAACGTATATCCCTGAGAAAATGCTTTCATTGCAAAGAAACAATCTTCTGCAACGGATCCATCTAATCCATTATTAAATGAAACGTGTTTTTCTGCTCCCATCTGAAATACATATTCATAGAAAAACCTAACCTAATATAAAAATAAAAACAAAATAGACGTATTTGTAAATATGTCACTACTTTAATATGTTAAGTGATGATATATATATATATATATATATATATATATGCATTTTTATTATATATAATTAAAAGCAACGCGCGCGCGCGTGCGCGCGCGTGTGTGTGTGTGTGTGTGTGTGTAAAAAAGATGATGTACCATCTTCTACAATTTATAAATTTATCATGATTAGAAATTATTAGTAATTACCTGTGTGATAACATAAGATCCTTTCATGCTAAAAAATGGCTTGTGAAACATGGTGAATTGTAATCTTAGCTTTCCCATATCATCTGCTACTCTGAAGCTATCGGCCAAGGTCGTAATCCAATTAACAACATCCTCATTAGCATACGTGATCAACCCTTGACCAAATTGGTGTTTGCCATCCAGTACAAAGTTCAATATGCCGCGAACAGAATTTTCAGTCATCAGAGTCTCTTCATCAAGATGAACAATCCAATCGTGATCAGCCAATTCATTTACCGAGCTTTCGAGGCAGTATTGCAAAGCACGAGCTTTAAATAAGGCACCACTACTTGTGCGATATTTCGGTGGGACGACAACTTCTCGCACCCTGCGATGCGGCGTTAATCCTATTGGCTTATCGCTCACTACTTCTATTTGGAAATTTTCGAGACCAGCCTCTATGCATTTATCTAAATTTCTCTTCACATTCGTCTTTACTAATTGTGGATAATCCCCGCGAGTTACTATTCTTATACAGATAAATGGTGCAAGCAGAGGTGAGCCTTTCAAAATTACTTTATCAGGGAATGCATTGTATATTGTTAATCCTATAAAATTGAATAACACTTGTGGCAAGGAAAGAAACGTCACTGTGCGTAACAGGTACAAAGTAATTGCACCGATAATGCCATATCTTGTCCATGGATCGATTTCTTCCTTCTTTTCCATATTCCATCGAAGGCCTCCAGATACAAATTCAAATACTAATATGACTACAAGCAGCAGACAGCAGTGCAAAATGTGTTTTGTTATACTGTTCAACATTATTCCTGCAAATTATAAAAAAATATTTAATAATTAATAATTAAGTAACATCGCTAATTCTAGGAAATTTAGAACATTGGTGCTTTCCAGCAAGATACACAGATGACACAATAAATCACTTCATCTTTGTTTAACATTGTTTGTTTAACACATAATGATGAAATTTCTTGGAGTAGTTTTAAGCTACAGGATGAATAATAGAATTATATAAGTTATAAAAGCTCCAATAAAAGTTTATCTGGCTATATAAAAAAATATTAAGCTGCAAAATCTATCTTAATAATATATCAATATATTGAATATTGATACAGAATATAGAATATTGATACAGAATATTGATAAATTAAGATAGATTCAAGTTAATATTTTTTATCTCAGTTTAGAATAATCCATTCCAATTTTAATTTTAAATGATACCATGTCGTTTACTATTATAAATCTATTCTACATTTATCACTAATTATAATTCAGCTTCAATGTAAGTTCAAGTATGTATTATAATGTACTGACAGGATGAGCTTGATCCCAAAGCAACTCCTTATTTTTTTTCAATAAAAAACTGTTTAATATTGATAAACCACAAGGATATAATATTCACTGTGTTATATCTCTTGCTGAATAGCAATCATGTAACTTTTTCTCTAGAGTGGAAAAGTGAAAAGTGAAAATTATGTATATATGCATGTACATGAACACACAACATACAAAAAGTTTAGTTTTCACATGTCTTAGCCTAAGGAAAGTTATTCCCTGGAAAGCATAAATAATATACGATCACAACTGAAAGAATGATAATTTTCTCGTTTTATATAAAATGTAAATATACTTATATACATTTGCTATGCGACTGCTATGGAATTTCAGAGATCGCGTTTCGTAATAGTGACAGTTCTCATTAACCTAAATTACCCAATCGTGTTCAATAAATAACGAGAATATTATTTTCAAACTTCGCAGCAAAATTAATCCGGCCTTCAATCGTCACACAACACGCATCAATGCATACGCACATACACACGCAACATTGCCGCACGTACATACATACATACATCGGATCGTATGATCTGAATTGCCACTAGAGATATGTGACTCGAAGAATTGCAAAATTAAAATTAGTTCACACAACATGACTCACAATGCGACCCTTGAACAGATAGCCGACGCTTGCGATAACGAGAATCGAGTGTGTCGAGCGGCCTCGAATTTTTGCAAATGCAGACGTGCTTGGAAATTATATTCCGCTTAATCATGACTTAAAATACCGATTGCAAAGTCCGAACATCACCGCTGTATTAGCACGATCAAACGAACGTCACAACATTCTGCAAATTCTCTAGAATTTGACGGGTGGAAGTCGCGGGAGGGAGGAAATAAGTGAGTATGTCTCGTCTGACGGTTATCGGCGATATAACACAATATACTCGTATAACCTTGCTGATATCACACTCTGTCTCGTAAATAATTTGTAGTATATTATGCGGGGGAACGACGTGCCGCGCGGCATGAACGTCGAGAATCAAGTGGAATGAAGTGGAATCAGGCGAAATTATACACAAAACTGCTCTTTGGCATCCACCGCATTCCGATTGACTCCGGTTGACGTACCTGCGTGCCGGGACCTGAGATGGTTGAATTTTCAGACGTACGTAATAATCGCGAACACGCCGGCTCTGCCCATTGCCTGCGAGAACGGCCGAATTGGGTAGATTCAGCACTTCATTACATCGGCGGCGCATGAACGCGTTTTCATAATTTTGGCATGCACTGTCTGACACACGCACGCATATGCATTACACACAACTATCACACTGCTTGTAGGAACTCGTAACAGCTCAACATTACGCACGAGAGTTCAACGCACCGATTTGTGTTTGGGTTTTTTTTTCCTTCACTGCCGTCGAGTCATCGAGTAATGTCGAACCCCGAGAAACGATGGTTGGCCAATCGACTCTTTCGAGCGTCAGCAACTTCTGTCGAGTCGACAACTCGGTGTGCTATCTACTTCATGCCGCAAACGTTTTGAAATATGCTTTGATTGGTCAATTCATAAAATTCTTCTTTCTGATTGATTAATGAAGCATTTACATACAGTGTTAAAGCTGAAGTACAAATCATTGCACAATCATACATATAAATGTATGAAACATAAGAAAATCAATTAATCAGAGTCTTTTATTTTATAGAAAGGAAGGACTTTGATTGGTTCATTTTATGAATAAATATTTTTCGCGATAAATTATTCGCAGATTCTCGTTAGTATCAGATTTGAACCTTCTTCTTTGAAACAAGTCAAAGTAAAAGTCAATAAGATTATTTGTTCAAAAGTTATAATTTATTTATAAGCGGGATATAATACGTCCTAGAAGTACGAAAGAGAGTCTCTTCTTACAAGCATTTTGAATTACTTAACCAGTTAATCCGGATCTACAATAGATTTTTAAACCTTAAGCCATAAGGAATGGATGAATCACAATCAATTATTCTTCTCGCATTCGACTAAAGTTGGTCAATTTCTTACGACTTAAAGCTTAAAATACCTATTATAGATCTGAACTTATTAAGCCTTGTGTCCACGATGCTAGAAATCGGTCCGAGATCTCGGATGAAGAAAAAATTGATCAATCGCAATGGTCATGTGATCAAATTATTTAAATGCGATTTGTTAATTTTTTCTCTGTCCGAGATCTTGGATCGATTTCTAACATTGTGGACATCGGGTTTTAATAGGCAGTTACGTGTGATGTAACGAAGTCTAGATTGCAAACTAGAGATTAGAATTTACTAGTCAGATAATTTTAATTTTAATCTGTTCTGACTGTATGAATTATAATCTTTCGTTTACAATTCTCAATTTTTTAATGCATAGAATATGACACACAAGCTCAAAGAACACAAGTTCCTTAATAAAAGTTGTTCCTTTAGATAAAATTTACAATCTCTTAAAGATTGTTCCTAATGGTCTTGACACTTTCTGTATAATAAACTTAGAAATCAGAAAAAATAAGATTTTCTTATAATCAAAATAGTAAAATAAAAGGAATCAAGCGTGAGAATTGATATACATAGAGATAATTAATAATTTAATACATTTAATTAAACTATACATGTTTATTTTATACATGTTGCGGTTCATATTTATGCCTTCTTTGGAACAGTATAGAAGAGATATACCGAGTTATAAATTTGTCATTCTTTGGCCATTGAGAGTCACTTCCAGAAAATTATAAATACATTATTCACAGACATTTGGAAGATCAAGTCTGTACTAATTAATTATACTAACTACATATTAATAATAAATAAATGATAAATAAATCAGTCTATAAGTCGTAAACTGTATTTTAAAATTTAAAAATGAAAGTAACTCATCATTGATATCGTAAACAGAATCGCAGAAAAAATTATAAATGTATAAAGAACAACAATCAAAATATTATAAAAGTAACATCAATAACGAATCAATATAAAAAAATAAAATTCACAGATTAGGATTAAAATAAATTTTAAGTTATTATAATAAAAAAGTAAAAATAAAGATGTATATGTATAATAAAATACAAGAAAAATACTAATTGACTAGACAATATAAAAACGCAGAGTAATTATTTGTCAGAGTTACAATTTTGTAAACTTAGAAATTATATCACTTAGGAGAATTGATAATAGCTCCTTTGAATGTATATTAGTATTGCCATAGAGCTTGAGTTTTATCAGTTGAAGAGATAAAGTATTCCTTAAGAGTATTTCTCATTTCTTTTGCTATGGAATCTGCATCCGCTATAGAATGGTTAGCATCCATTCGGCCTAGTTCAATAAAATGTGGGGAAAAGTGCTGCCTCCATTGTCCTTCCCTAATCCCACCATCTTGTTTCTCGATATCAATTAAATCTGTTGTACAATACTGACGATTGTTTATAGACTCATGTTCTTCTCCAAGCATAATAAAATTGTGTAGACAGACGAGGGCTTTCAACACATTTTCGCAGTTGGTTATTGACATATAAAGAGGTTTGTGCAAGATACGCCATCGCGCAGTCAAAATTCCAAAAGCATTCTCTATTGTGCGTCGTACACGTGATAAGCGATAATTAAAGATCCTCATATCATCAGTCAGCTTTTCGCGAGGATAGGGTCGCATCATATGCGTCGATAGAGGGAAAGCTTCATCACCAACAAAAATAAAGGGAAAAGGAGTATTTGTCCCTGGAAGTAAAATAGGATCTGGTAAGAGTAAATCACCTGCAGCCACAGAACTTGCAAGTTTAGTATTTGCCCATACTCTATCATCACTTATAGAACCTGGAAATGGATCGTGATAATTACAGATAATAAAATTAAAGGATAAATAAATATACTCACCACGTTGCTCAATATTGACCCATGTAAATTTATATGTTGCATCGCAAACGGCAAGTAATATCATATTGAAAAATTGGCTGTAATAAAAAAAGTTAATCAATAACTACTCAATGATTTTTTAATATTATTGATTCCTGTACTTAAATTCATTGAAGAATTAAAAAGGCAATAATTAAAAAATCATTGAGTACTCACGGTTTTTCTGCTGAACGCAGCCATTGTTTGTAATTATAGAATGCTGATCCAGAATTGGGTGGAGCTTGAATTGTCATATAACGTCCATCTAATGCTCCTAGACAATTTGGAAATTGCCACTTTTTCATGAAATCTTCACTGATGGCTATCCAATCCTCTTTACTAGGAGGTTTTAAAACAATTGGTTGTAAAGTTGTCCAAATCGTCCAACAAGTTTCATTCACTATTTTATGAACAGTTGACTTGTCTATCCCAAATTCTGCGTGTTTTAACTTAGCGTTATCACCCTGGGATAAGTATCTGCAATAATCATGATAAGATTATTTCAAAGAAAATGGTGAAAAAAATTAAAGTACATTAATTTTATTTACAACAAAGTGACAGCTAGACGTAGCTCTGTAGGAAGAGAAGGTTTTAAGATGTTCTTCTTAAAATGAGGATGAAGCAAATTTACTAGTAAATCGAACTGCTCAGGCCACATTCTGTATGCTCCAAAAAACTTTTCATGGTCACTCTGGAGTAATTCTTGAAGAAAGTTATGACAAAAGCATAAGCTTGAGCACTTTGTAGTCTGTTTACAGGCCGATCCTATCAGCGTCGTTGTTTTATCATCTTCCTTCTTATTATAATCCACCATTGTAAATTTGTAATAGCAATAAATTATATTGAGATAAATAACATAAAAGAAATGTAAAATTTTTTGAAAATTCATAGTTATTGACGAAACAAACTACTGAGAAATAAACTGCATCACTTCAAACGGTCTGTTTTTTCAATGGCCGGCTTTATATTGTTGCTTACAATGCTGACATTGCCGCTACGTCATTATGCGTCATTATGAACAGACATGAATTTTGCATTCAGCAGAGAAAGCTGATCAATTGGGTACATTCATGATGGAATCAGAGAGAAACTTAAGAGAGGTCATGCCGATCTTCTTCCTGTTATCGTCGAAATCACCCATACACTACTGCCAGTACATCCATTTTTAGTTTGAGAACTACGTGACTACATACATTTTCTGACACTATCGATAAAATTGTATCGTCGGAAGTAGATGTATGCCTTCCAACAAGCGACACAAATGATACGGTGTGCACAATGAATCGTTACATCCTTGTTGTTTGCCAATGTTAAACAAAGATGACGTGATCACTGTGTGTCGCACTGTGTGTGCACTCGCTTGGAAGGCATACGTGTTCATAGGAGGGATAGTCGACACGCTTCTGTCTTGAGGATTAGTACAAAGACGAATCACATCTAGTTTCGACGATACAATTTTATCGATAGTGTCAGAAAATGTATGTAATCACGTAGTTCTCAAATTGAAAATGGATGTACTGGCGGTAATGTACGGATGATTTCGGTGATAACAGGAAAAAACTGGCAAGACCTCTCTCAGGTTTCTCTCTGGTGAAATTATTCCACCATAGCAACCGCTCATTGAATGTTCTTTTTTCATTTGGTTGGTTTCGTTCACCAGAACACAATAGCAGATTTTGCAATCGTTTTATGATTCTCTGCTGAGATAGAATCATTCCTTTTGATCTAAAAGCATAACCCAATTAGTGCGAAGAAAACTTCCAACAGTTGTAAAATAAACGTTCTGCTGAACGCAGCCAATTTATATTTTAGGATCTAATAGAATATACCAATCAGATAAAACCTAGTACAGCGCTGGTGTTGGTGGTGTTGGTACAGCGTTGGTGTCAGTTTTCTCAGTGGAAAATGTTATTGAACAACTAAGCATATGGTAGTACTGGTAATTTTAGGTTAAAGATTACACGTGTATACCAATCCAGATCCGATGAAGATAGAAATAAGTTAAAAAGTTTGATATTTTAAGAAAAAAACTGTATTTGCGTTATATAAATCCTCCATACAGTTATCTAATATGGGAAAATTGGACGTTAAAATATTACGATATTTAACTCCGGAAGATTTTCGTGTTCTGACAGCGGTATGAATTTTTGTATTTGCTTGTATATTCGTATAAAAATATATGTATGATTATTAAAAAATAAATTTTTATAGGATCTGTATATCTATATATATCTTTATTTTTCTTTTTTCTAATTGTAATAATTTTAATTTTTCATATTTTAGATTGAAATGGGTATGAAAAATCATGAACTCGTACCTGCACTACTTGCCACACAAATAGCAAATCTACGTTACGGTGGAGTTCATAAATTATTAAAAGAAATGTGCAAGCATAAATTGCTCAGTTATGAACGAGGCAAACGATGTAAGGCATTGAAATTTATATGTGATCATAAATTTATTAAAAATATATCTGAAACATAATAAATTTTTAGATGACGGTTATCGTTTGACGAATGCTGGCTATGATTATTTAGCCTTAAAAGTTTTAACACAAAGAGGAACAATCCGTTCCTTTGGTAATCAGATTGGTGTTGGCAAGGAATCTAACATTTACATTGTTGCCAATGAAGAACAGACTTCGCTTTGTCTAAAGTTACATAGATTGGGTAGAACATGCTTTCGAAACATTAAAGGAAAAAGAGATTATCATCAGCACAGACATTCTGCATCTTGGTTATACTTGTCAAGAATCTCTGCAACTAGAGAGTTTGCATATATGAAAGCACTTCTGGATAGAGGTTTTCCCGTGCCAAAACCAATTGACTTTAACAGGCATTGCGTTGTTATGGAGCTGGTTGAAGGTGGACCTTTGTATGTTTACTAATATTTGATTATTGATTAAATCTTATTTGATTATATATAATATTTTCTATATAGAAACTGTATGTTTTATGAATTATCCTGAGTCAACATCCATTATTAAAATATTCATGAATATTGCAGTTTGCTTCAAGACGAGGAGCAATCCTCTAATACTGTATCAAACTATTGGCATTAACTTTAATAATGCATAGCTTCTGTACAGAAAGTAATATCTATAGAAGTCTAAAAAACCTATATAGTATCTTATTTATATTGTCCTATTTAGGTGTAATATAAATGAAGTAGACAATGTTGAAGCATTGTACGACGAACTCATGGATTTGATTGTTAGACTGGCAAATCATGGTGTTATACATGGAGATTTCAATGAATTTAACATAATGATCAAAGACGATGGCAAGCCTGTTATCATTGATTTTCCTCAGATGGTTTCTACAGAACACGAGAATGCAGAAGCGTACTTTGAAAGAGATGTGAATTGTATCCGTGATTTCTTTAAGAGACGGTTTGGATATGAGAGCGAATTATATCCAACTTTTCAAGATATATCGTAAGTAATTGAAAAGTACAATATATCTTCTGTATTATATCTTAATTATTATATTTTGTATTGATTTAACAAATTAATGTTTTATTCATTTTAGACGTGAAGACAGCATAGATGCTGAAGTCAAAGCCAGTGGCTTTGCAAAGCAAATAGAAAAAGAAATTGATACTTTTTTAACAGAAAATGGTATTGATTATAAAGAAGAAAAAGACAACGAGGATAGTGAGGACAGTGAGGAAGAAATATATGAGAATTGTGTTGATAATATTGAGGATTTGAAATGTCAATTAAAAGATTTACAGCTTCAAAACGAAATTGTTGTAAAAGAAGAATTTAATGCTTCAACAAGAGTTTCAGTATTGAATAATGATGATGAACATTTGAAGAAAATATCTATGGTGCTATGTCCCGATAAGCAAAGTAATAATATGGAAAATGAATGTAAACGAAATAATGGAAATGTAACAATAGAAAATGTAATAGTCAATGAAAAACACGATGATTTTACATTGTATGATTTATCATCAAATGTGGAAAACGAAGCAGTACGTTTTTATGATGATACACGAAGTATACGAAGTGTTTCAACAGCTGCTACAATTGCACCAGATGTGATAAAAAAGAGAACAAAGTTAGCACTTGACAAACGCGAGAGAAGTCTGGCAAAGAGAGCACTTGCTAAAGGAGAAGCAAGTGCAGTAACGAGGATACGAAGAGATAATAGGGCTACAATTAAAGAATCAACGGGAATTTGGGGTTGGGAATAAAGTACAAGTTATTGTAAGTCATTTATTACATATATCATTAACAAAATATTTTTGTAAATAGTTTCATTACAATACATACATATATGCATGAATGTGGTTATTTTTCTACATTATTTTTATTTTATTTTATATGTAACACAATGCAAACAATTTATTTAATAATCTTGTTTATTATTCTGATCCTTTCAAACTTTAATATATAAAGATAAATAGATATATATTTATGAGAAATAAAAGTGTTTTTAAAATTGAATATTTGTCATCTTAGGAAAAAAATACATTAAAAATAGATTAGAGAAAAATGTAATCCTCTAAAGATGAATATCCAACAAAATGTAGAAAGCAGTTTTATTTCAAGAATTAATCATATATTTCATTGCTTTAATTGAGTAATTTTGTAGTATTTATAATAACTATGATGTAATTGCAAATAGGTAGAGAAGAATCGATAGAGATGATCTAAATCGGACCTATTTGCAATTTTTGCTCTCTACAAGGCGTAAATAAAGTCCGATCATAAAACCAAAAACGCCGATCACAAAACCAAAAACGCCGATCATAAAACCAAAAATGCCAAAAAGATCATTTAATTCCTTTCATTTTTATTTCAAATTGTTTTGATGTATCTTTCACTTGTGTTGAACTATAATGAAAAATATAAACGGTTTTTCGAATTCGATTTGGAACTATTGGTTCCAAATCAGACCTTCCTATTTTTATGGACTATTAGATAGAAACTTATAAGATTTTAATTTATTTTTGTTAGTATTGAGCAAAAAAAATGAGCAATTTAATAGTTAAACATAAAAATTTTATTCAGAAAAAAATTACTGACAGTTTATATTATTAGAATTGAAATTAATAAAAAATTCAATTAATATGAGTCTGATGAATCTCATGATATTTTTGATTGATTTAGTGTTCCTTAGATTAGATCTGATCGATCGATTACCAGTGTTACAAGATTGTGGCGAATCTTCTTTTTTCGATGAATTACTTGGCTTTTTAGTGTTTCTTGATTTCGTTTGCGTTTTTTTTTAGTTGATGCATTTATTTTGTTTCCTCTATAGCAATAGTTTCAATCGCAGCATCATCATTTAAAATAGTTGCTTTTCCCGGTTTTCGTCCCCAATCGGTATTTTTACGTGAAGGCGCTTTTGGAAGTGGACAAATAAATTGTAGTGTTTCGTTCAAATTTACTTTTATCTCGCTATGTTGATTGGCCGATCAGTTGCTGGACAGGAAATCAATTTTTTGGAAAACATCCAATGGACAAATGCCTGTTATTATCTACTGTACTGTAAGTCCGATTTGGACACCCAAAGAGAGGTCCGATTTGAACATGGATTCTTTCGAACTTTTAGAACAAATTTTACTAAATAGCTTTTTATTAATATTTTAATAGCTATTTACTAATATTTTATAAATTTAATAAATAGCAAAAATGATCACAAAACGCTTGATATTTTTTCTACATTCTTTAATTATCTTAAATCAATTTCCTTTCAAATTTTTAATATTAAATAATGATTTACAAAGATTTTCTTTTTTAAAAAAAATTTTCTTTTTAAAAAAATTTTTGCACGATAGTTAAAAATACATATTTGCGTCTATGAACGTTATGACAGAGAACTGTCTAACTACTGCCATATGTTCGGTGTCTTATAAGGACTTTATTATAAATAGTACGTAAATCTGCTTAATCATATTCGTTTAAATTAACAAGATCCTATTTGGAATACGGTTCGATTTAGAACATTCTCTCCTATAAGTCAATATAATATTGATTTGCCAAGCGATTGATTCTTATTTGTGGATCCTTGAATAAGAACCAATCGTTCGTTGAGCAAACTGCATTCCGAAACTTATCGAGAAAAAAGTGTTGCAACTTTTTGTAACCGGTTGTACATGCCAATTCTTCACTGACTAAAAAGTTGCAACATATTTTTTTCTATAGTTTTCGGAATATAGTCTATTCACCAAGCGATTGGTTTTTACTTACGGATTCATAAGTAAGAACCAATCGCTCAGTAAGCAGACTGCATTCTAAAACCCTTTAAAAAAAATGTTGCAACTCAGTCGGTGAGTGTACATAAAATCTATTATTAATGAATAATTTTACCTTGAGCACTATTATCAATATAATTGAATATTAATGCAGGACTTTTTGTAATTTGAAACATGTCCTGATAATTTAATTTAAACATAGAAATTCCAGAGGTTCAGATTTTTCTCAATTTTTGATAGATTCGTTATTACAATTTGATCCAAATCTTGAGTGCAAAAGGATTTCCGACAGTTCAATCGTGAATGTTTTTCTCTACAGAGAAATGTTCCTTTCGCATTCAAGGTTGAACTGTCGCTTCTTAAGAACAACGATTTTTTTCCTAAGATCGGAAATTTTTATCCCATATTTATATTTAGGAAAGGTATTTCTCAAATTCTTCGATTGGTTCGATGTCTTAAGAGAAAGGATTTCATTATATTTTTTAATTAAAAAGAACTATAAGAGAAATTTTAGAGAAAGTTAGAAAATAAAATTCTGAAAAAACCTGATGTTATATGAAAATTTACTTAAGGCTGTATTCATAATCGGATTTTATATTTAGGATAAGTACGTTTTAAGTATAGTCAAAAAGATATCATGAACCAATCAGATGGCTGTTTTGTTAGCATCTTCAGACATTATTTAAGACGATTTTAAAGTAAACCAACTATGAATACCGGCTTTAGAAAATTTTAGATCAAATAGATTTAGATCAAATTGTAATAACGAATCTGTCTATCAAAAATTGGGAAAAATCTGAATCTCTGGAATTTCTATGTTTAAATTAAACTATTAGGATATGTTTCAAACTATAAAAAGTCCTGCATTAATATTCAATTATATTGATAATAGTGCTCAAGGTAAAATAGTTTATATATAATAGTATAATAGTATATGTAATAGTCATTACACTTGGTGTATCATCAAGAGAGGATATTTTATGTATGTTTTGTTTTGTCTTCTCTATTGCGTATACACATTTCGCTGTCGTAATACAAAATACAACACGCGAGCTATGGACATACGGCCGATTGATAATAAGAAGGAAAAGTAGGACTGCATGTACGGTATAAATCGATTTGTTCCGAACAACGTGTTTCTGAGACGGCATTGTCAACGGTTGATGGTACAGTTGTGAAATATATGAACAAATTGGACTGTTCAATAAGTTCGCGCCGCGAAGAATGTTGAGAGTGGTGGTGGCGAAATAAACGGCCTAGCAGGCGATAATAAGGCCACATTGATAGCTCCAAGCACATACGTATAATTGTGACGCGTGTATATATAGCAGCAAGTTCTCTCTTGAACGTCGAGTCCCTCGTGCGTTGTGCTTATCAAGATATTCAGAAGTGACACAAACGGATCACGGCTAAAGACTAAACTTGTTTCGAATTTCCATTGAAAAAATCATGGCTAAGGACAATCTCTCTGCTGTACTATATGGCATCAACGATTTACGCCTGGTTAGTACCACGTTGCGGAAGCATATTGAATTTGCACAACTGCGCTTGCTCATATTCGAATCGAATGCACTCTTATTATTTCGATTAAGCTACAAACTTTTATTAGCTTAATTTGTACTTAATAGATAAAAAGGATCAAGTAAGATTCATAATTAAAAAATAAAAATATAATTAAAAAAATAAATTATATTTTACCAACTGTTGTAAAGAAAATGAAAAATTTATAATTTATTTAATATAATCAGTTAGCCGAGTTAGCACATTTATGTACTATAATTTTTTTAATATAGTAGATTATAGTAATATGTTATACCTAATTTTTTTTAGTTATCAAATTAAGATTCGATTATCTCGAGGCGCCGTATTGGTACGACGTCAAAGGAAATGATATGCAATGAATTAATTCTGGCATACATTGATACATATTTATTTTTTAAATCCATACAAACAGAATAATTTGGTAATCTTGAATCCTGTAAAATTTGCGGCAAACTGAAACGTATATCTGATATGACAATGAAATGTAAAATAATTCCTAAAATAATACCAAAAGCTGTTCTTAAAAAATCGTACTCCACAGATGTCTTAGTTTGTTACATATTATTTTACAGGTTTCAGAATTATGAAATTATGTTTTTAAGGGAAAATTAAAAAATAAATAAATTACACTCGATCTTATAGATGTATTTATCCTTTGAAATACTACATAAATCAGTTTTTAATTTATGTTTTTTTTTGAAGCAAGTAACAAAGAATGGCTTCTTTTTTTTATCGAAACATTGAATTTCAAAAATTAGGAACAGACTAATGTGCTTTCTTGTCTATTTTTCTTTAATTTTGTTTTATGTAAGCAAAAAAAATAATATAAAAAAAATTACATTTTTCTATAAGAAAATTTTGTATTTTGAAAATAAAAAACT